>NC_044356.1:24554965-24626609 GCF_007364275.1 Archocentrus centrarchus
TGGTGTCATTTTTGCAGCATTTTTCACATTTTCAGGCCTGCTATTTGAATCATCTTCTACTACAGCTTTTCATCCGTCACACAAAATGGCTCCAGATCATCTACACAAGTAGCCCATCAAAAGATATTCATGGTTTGTAGAATACTGCACGGTGTTTGCCGTAGCAACCCTCTACATGTGGGATTTACTCATATACCACAGTGCACCAAATTGTTACATCTCTGACGTACATTGTCCAATCTGCCTCAAACTTCACAGGCTTAATGGGAGGGTAAGGGAGACTGGACACACCCCCTCTATCAGCTTTGTTTCACACTCATAACGCCACCTAGTGGCAACAGGAAATCAGTAGGACACTGATACTCATCATCCTATGGTCATTACAGTTTCATTGATGGCTGCAGGCATTACATAGAGCATTGTGACATATTAATTAGTGGGCACTCACCGACGCACCTAGTGGAAGCGGGAGACGATCGACGCGAAGTACGGCTAGCCTGCTGAGCTGTCAACAGCCGGGTGAGCCAGCTACTCTCTCGTCTGCGAGAACCTCCGAGCGCGGTTCGGCTGGAGCGTGCCACGGGTCGACGCGCGGCTTGGCTGGAGCGCGCCAGGGGTCGACGCGCGCCGGGTGCGAGGGCCCGCTCATCGCCGCTTGCGGCTTTAATTTTTATTTTTATTAGGGCCCGAGCACGAACTGTGCGAAGGCCCTATTGTAATTGCTTCGTTTATTATTTTTATTATTTTTATTATTATTTTTATTATTATTCAGGCAAATGAATTGGCTTTTTGGGGGCTTTATCATATTCAAAAACTCATGAAACTTTGCACATGCATCACACCTGGTGAAAATTTAAGTATTTTAATGGGCTCGGGCAAGGGCGCGCCCAAATGGCTCGCTAGCGCCCCCTAAACTGGAGCCCCACCGCTGTGTTTCACGTACATGAATGAAACTTCATACACATGTATATCATGTCCACGCGCACAAAAAATCCTCTTGGAGCCATGCCCTAAACCCAACAGGAAGTCCGCCATTTTGAATTAATTATGCAAATTTGGCGATTTGCAGCCCTCACACTTTCTCTAATAACTCAGAGGTTTTAGACGTTATCATCTTCATATTTGGTTTGTCTAACCTACACCCCCAGGGGAATCTAAATCTCGAAAATGGTGAGTTTTTGCCAAGGGGGAGGGGTCCTTATGCCCCTTTGACCTTTGATCATTCGCCATGAAAATTTGATTGCCTCTCATTCATACCTACATGATCCAATGTGCATCAAACTTCTCCAGTAGGATGAGGGTGCCCCCCTGAACACATACATATGACAATATTTAATATCAGTCGCAGCGCCACCTAGTGGGAACAGGAAATGTCATATTTTACACTTGGAGGTCCAGCTCCAAGGTGGTTTAGCAGAACCATCTCAAATTTCACCTGGAAAGCCTTAAGAAGTTGGACTTACTGTGTTTTCAAAACTGTGAGTTTTTGACAAAAGGGCGTGACCCTTATGGGACGGCAAAGTTCGATGATTCGCCATGAACACAAAAATGGCTGTAACTCAAAGCCAACTTGCCCAATCTGGCTCAAACTTCAGTGGTGTGATAAGCATGCTGCCCTGAACACACTCATATGCATAAAGTCCATAAACGTTAGAGCGCCGCCTAGTGGCAGCTCGGAATATCTTAAAATAGCAAGTTTTTTGAGTAGCCCCGGAGCTACGTTTTCTCTACATGTATGAAATGTACATGCTCGTGTAACATACTAAGACGTACAAAAAAGTCTCTTGGACCCATACCCCAAACCCTACAGGAAGTCGGCCATCTTCAATTGAAGGTGTCAATTTTTGCGATTTCCACGCCTGCTATTTGAACGAACTTGTCCTAGGGCATTTCACCCAGTGACACCAAATTGGCTCCAGATCATCTACACAAGTAGCCCATCAAAGTTATTCAGGGTTTTGTAGAATATTGAACGGTGTTGCCATGGCAACCCTCTGAATTTGGACTTTTTTCAATTTCAAATTCACAGAGATTCTAAACATCAGCCCCTGGGCTGTGCTTTCTCTATGTACCTGAAAATGTGCCTGCTGATGTAAGATGCTAACATCTACAAAAACTCTCTTGGACCGATAGCCCAAAACCCAACAGGAAGTCAGCCACGTTTACTTTAAAGTGTCATTTTTGCAGCATTTTTCGCCTTTTTCAGGCCTTTTTGCCTCAACTCCTCCTAGGGCATTTGACCCAGTGAGACCAAAATGGCTCCAGATCATCCACACAAGTAGCCCATCAAAAGATATTCATGGTTTTGTAGAATATTGAACGGTGTTGCCGTAGCAACCCTCTGAATTTGGACTATTTTTCCATTTCAGGCCCAGATAGGTTCTAAACATCAGCCCCAGGGCAGTGCTTGGTCTGTGTACCTGAAATCGTGCATGCTGAAGTAACATCCTAACACGTACAAAAAAGTCTCTTGGACCGATAGCCGAAATCCAACAGGAAGCCTGACATGTTCTAATTAAGGTGTCATTTTTGCAGCATTTTTCACATTTTTCAGGCCTGCTATTTGAATCATCTTCTACTACAGCTTTTCATCCAGTCACACCAAAATGGCTCCAGATCATCTACACAAGTAGCCCATCAAAAGATATTCATGGTTTTGTAGAATATTGAACGGTGTTGCCGTAGCAACCCTCTAAATGTGGGATTTTACTCATATACCACAGTGCACCAAATTGTTACATCTCTGACATACATTGTCCGATCTGCCTCAAACTTCACAGGCTTAATGGGAGGGTAAGGGAGACCGGACACACCCCTCTATCAGCTTTGTTTCACACTCATAACGCCACCTAGTGGCAACAGGAAATCAGTAGGACACTGATACTCATCATCCTATGGTCATTACAGTTTCATTGATGGCTGCAGGCATTACATAGAGCATTGTGACATATTAATTAGTGGACACTCACCGACGCCACCTAGTGGAAGCGGGAGACGATCGACGCGAAGTACGGCTAGCCTGCTGAGCCGTCAGCAGCCGGGTGAGCCAGCTACTCTCTCGTCTGCGAGAACCTCCGAGCGCGGTTCGGCTGGAGCGTGCCACGGGTCGACGCGCGGCTTGGCTGGAGCGCGCCAGGGGTCGACGCGCGCCGGGTGCGAGGGCCCGCTCATCGCCGCTTGCGGCTTTAATTTTATTATTATTATTATTATTCAGGCAAATGAATTGGCTTTTTGGGGGCTTTATCATATTCAAAAACTCATGAAACTTTGCACATGCGTCACACCTGGTGAAAATTTAAGTATTTTAATGGGCTCGGGCAAGGGCGCGCCCAAATGGCTCGCTAGCGCCCCCTAAACTGGAGCCCCACCGCTGTGTTTCACGTACATGAATGAAACTTCATACACATGTATATCATGTCCAGGCGCACAAAAAATCCTCTTGGAGCCATGCCCTAAACCCAACAGGAAGTCCGCCATTTTGAATTAATTATGCAAATTTGGCGATTTGCAGCCCTCACACTTTTTCTAATAACTCAGAGGTTTTAGACGTTATCATCTTCATATTTGGTTTGTCTAACCTACACCCCCAGGGGAATCTAAATCTCGAAAATGGTGAGTTTTTGCCAAGGGGGAGGGGTCCTTATGCCCCTTTGAACTTTGATCATTCGCCATGAAATTTTGATTGCCTCTCATTCATACCTACATGATCCAATGTGCATCAAACTTCTCCAGTAGGATGAGGGTGCCCCCCTGAACACATACATATGACAATATTTAATATCAGTCGCAGCGCCACCTAGTGGGAACAGGAAATGTCATATTTTACACTTGGAGGTCCAGCTCCAAGGTGGTTTAGCAGAACCATCTCAAATTTCACCTGGAAAGCCTTAAGAAGTTGGACTTACTGTGTTTTCAAAACTGTGACTTTTTGACAAAAGGGCGTGACCCTTATGGGACGGCAAAGTTCGATGATTCGCCATGAACACAAAAATGGCTGTAACTCAAAGCCAACTTGCCCAATCTGGCTCAAACTTCAGTGGTGTGATAAGCACCCTGTCCTGAACACACTCATATGCATAAAGTCCATAAACGGTAGAGCGCCGCCTAGTGGCAGCTCGGAATATCTTAAAATAGCAAGTTTTTTGAGTAGCCCCGGAGCTACGTTTTATCTACATGTATGAAAATGTACATGCTTGTGTAACATACTAAGACGTACAAAAAAGTCTCTTGGACCCATACCCCAAACCCTACAGGAAGTCGGCCATCTTCAATTGAAGGTGTCAATTTTTGCGATTTCCACGCCTGCTATTTGAACGAACTTGTCCTAGGGCATTTCACCCAGTGACACCAAATTGGCTCCAGATCATCTACACAAGTAGCCCATCAAAAGTTATTCATGGTTTTGTAGAATATTGAACGGTGTTGCCATGGCAACCCTCTGAATTTGGACTTTTTTCAATTTCAAATTCACAGAGATTCTAAACATCAGCCCCTGGGCTGTGCTTTCTCTGTGTATCTGAAAATGTGCCTGCTGATGTAAGATGCTAACATCTACAAAAAAGTCTCTTGGACCGATAGCCGAAACCCAACAGGAAGTCAGCCACGTTCACTTTAAAGTGTCATTTTTGCAGCATTTTTCGCCTTTTTCAGGCCTTTTTGCCTCAACTCCTCCTAGGGCATTTGACCCAGTGAGACCAAAATGGCTCCAGATCATCCACACAAGTAGCCCTTCAAAAGATATTCATGGTTTTGTAGAATATTGAACGGTGTTGCCGTAGCAACCCTCTGAATTTGGACTTTTTTTCCATTTCAGGCCCAGATAGGTTCTAAACATCAGCCCCAGGGCAGTGCTTGGTCTGTGTACCTGAAATCGTGCATGCTGAAGTAACATCCTAAGACGTACAAAAAAGTCTCTTGGACCGATAGCCGAAATCCAACAGGAAGCCTGACATGTTCTAATTAAGGTGTCATTTTTGCAGCATTTTTCACATTTTTCAGGCCTGCTATTTGAATCATCTTCTACTACAGCTTTTCATCCAGTCACACCAAAACGGCTCCAGATCATCTACACAAGTAGCCCATCAAAAGATATTCATGGTTTTGTAGAACATTGAACGGTGTTGCCGTAGCAACCCTCTAAATGTGGGATTTTACTCATATACCACAGTGCACCAAATTGTTACATCTCTGACATACATTGTCCGATGTGCCTCAAACTTCACAGGCTTAATGGGAGGGTAAGGGAGACTGGACACACCCATCTATCAGCTTTGTTTCACACTCATAACGCCACCTAGTGGTGACATGAAATCAGTAGAATACTGATAACCATTATCCTATGATCATTATAATTTCATTGATGGCTGCGGGCATTACATAGAGCATTGTGATACTTTCATTAGTGGGCACTCAGCGACGCCACCTACTGGAAGCGGGAGACGAACGACGGGAGGTACAGCTAGCCTGCTGAGCCGTCAGCAGCCGGGTGAGCCCACTACTCTCTCGTCTGCGAGAAACTCAGAGCGCGGCTCGGCTGGAGCGTGCCACGGGTCGACGCGCGCCGGGTGCGAGGGCCCGCTCATCGCCGCTTGCGGCTTTAATTAGGGCCCGAGCACGAACTGTGCGAAGGCCCTATTGTAATTGCTTCGTTTATTATTATTTTTTTTTTTTTTATTTTTTTTATTAGGGCCCGAGCACGAACTGTGCGAAGGCCCTATTGTAATTGCTTCGTTTATTATTATTTTTTTTTTTTTTTTTTTTTTTATTATTATTATTCAGGCAAATGAATTGGCTTTTTGGGGGCTTTATCATATTCAAAAACTCATGAAACTTTGCACATACGTCACACCTGGTGAAAATTTAAGTATTTTAATGGGCTCGGGCAAGGGCGCGCCCAAATGGCTCGCTAGCGCCCCCTAAACTGGAGCCCCACCGCTGTGTTTCACGTACATGAATGAAACTTCATACACATGTATATCATGTCCATGCGCACAAAAAATCCTCTGGGAGCCATGCCCTAAACTCAACAGGAAGTCCGCCATTTTGAATTAATTATGCAAATTTGGCGATTTGCAGCCCTCACACTTTTTCTAATAACTCAGAGGTTTTAGACGTTATCATCTTCATATTTGGTTTGTGTAACTTACACCCCCAGGGGAATCTAAATCTCGAAAATGGTGAGTTTTTGCCAAGGGGGAGGGGTCCTTATGCCCCTTTGAACTTTGATCATTCGCCATGAAATTTTGATTGCCTCTCATTCATACCTACATGATCCAATGTGCATCAAACTTCTCCAGTAGGATGAGGGTGCCCCCTGAACACATACATATGACAATATTTAATATCAGTCGCAGCGCCACCTACTGGGAACAGGAAATGTCATATTTTACACTTGGAGGTCCAGCTCCAAGGTGGTTTAGCAGAACCATCTCAAATTTCACCTGGAAAGCCTTAAGAAGTTGGACTTACTGTGTTTTCAAAACTGTGAGCTTTGGACAAAAGGGCGTGACCCTTATGGGACGGCAAAGTTCCATGATTCGCCATGAACACAAAAATGGCTGTAACTCAAAGCCAACTTGCCCAATCTGGCTCAAACTTCAGTGGTGTGATAAGCATGCTGCCCTGAACACACTCATATGCATAAAGTCCATAAACGGTAGAGCGCCGCCTAGTGGCAGCTCGGAATATCTTAAAATAGCAAGTTTTTTGAGTAGCCCCGGAGCTACGTTTTATCTACATGTATGAAAATGAACAGGCCCATGTAGCATACTAAGACGTGCAAAAAAGTCTCTTGGACCCATACCCCAAACCCTACAGGAAGTCCGCCATCTTCAAATGAAGGTGTCAATTATTGCGATTTCCACGCCTGCTATTTGAACGAACTTGTCCTAGGGCATTTCACCCACTGACACCAAATTGGCTCCAGATCATCTACACAAGTAGCCCATCAAAGTTATTCATGGTTTTGTAGAATATTGAACGGTGTTGCCATGGCAACCCTCTGAATTTGGACTTTTTTCAATTTCAAATTCACAGAGATTCTAAACATCAGCCCCTGGGCTGTGCTTTCTCTATGTATCTGAAAATGTGCCTGCTGATGTAAGATGCTAAGATCTACAAAAAAGTCTCTTGGACCAATAGCCAAAACACAACAGGAAGTCAGCCACGTTCACTTTAAAGTGTAATTTTTGCAGCATTTTTCGCCTTTTTCAGGCCTTTTTGCCTCAACTCCTCCTAGGGCATTTCACCCAGTGAGACCAAAATGGCTCCAGATCATCCACACAAGTTGCCCATCAAAAGATATTCATGGTTTTGTAGAATATTGAACGGTGTTGCCGTAGCAACCCTCTGAATTTGGACTTTTTTCCATTTCAAGTCCAGAAAGACTCTAAACATCAGCCCCAGGGCTGTGTTCGCTCTGTGTATCTGAAATCGTGCATGCTGATGTAACATCCTAAGACGTACAAAAAAGTCTCTTGGACCCATACCCAAAACCCAACAGAAAGTCCAGCATTTTAAAATTAAAGTGTCATTTTTGCTGAATTTTTCGCCTTTTTCAGGCCTGCTATTTGAATCATCTTCTACTTAAGCATTTCAGGCAGTCACACCAAAATGGCTCCAGATCATCTACACAAGTAGCCCATCAAAAGATATTCATGGTTTTGTAGAATATTGAATGGTGTTACCGTAGCAACCCTCTGAATGTGGGATTTTACTCATATACCACAGTGCACCAAATTGTTACATCTCTGACATACATTGTCCGATGTGCCTCAAACTTCACAGGCTTAATGGGAGGGTAAGGGAGACTGGACACACCCGTCTATCAGCTTTGTTTCACACTCATAACGCCACCTAGTGGCAACAGGAAATCAGTAGGACACTGATACTCATAATCCTATGGTCATTACAGTTTCATTGATGGCTGCAGGCATTACATAGAGCATTGTGACATATTAATTAGTGGGCACTCACCGACGCCACCTACTGGAAGCGGGACACGAACGACGCGAAGTACGGCTAGCCTGCTGAGCCGTCAGCAGCCGGGTGAGCCCGCTACTCTCTTGTCTGCGAGAACCTCCGAGCACGGCTCGGCTGGAGCGTGCCACGGGTCGACGCGCAGCTTGGCTGGAGCGCGCCAGGGGTCGACGCGCGCCGGGTGCGAGGGCCCGCTCATCGCCGCTTGCGGCTTTAATTATTATTATTATTATTCAGGCAAATGAATTGGCTTTTTGGGGGCTTTATCATATTCAAAAACTCATGAAACTTTGCACATGCGTCACACCTGGTGAAAATTTAAGTATTTTAATGGGCTCGGGCAAGGGCGCGCCCAAATGGCTCGCTAGCGCCCCCTAAACTGGAGCCCCACCGCTGTGTTTCACGTACATGAATGAAACTTCATACACATGTATATCATGTCCAGGCGCACAAAAAATCCTCTTGGAGCCATGCCCTAAACCCAACAGGAAGTCCGCCATTTTGAATTAATTATGCAAATTTGGCGATTTGCAGCCCTCACACTTTTTCTAATAACTCAGAGGTTTTAGACGTTATCATCTTCATATTTGGTTTGTCTAACCTACACCCCCAGGGGAATCTAAATCTCGAAAATGGTGAGTTTTTGCCAAGGGGGAGGGGTCCTTATGCCCCTTTGAACTTTGATCATTCGCCATGAAAATTTGATTGCCTCTCATTCATACCTACATGATCCAATGTGCATCAAACTTCTCCAGTAGGATGAGGGTGCCCCCCTGAACACATACATATGACAATATTTAATATCAGTCGCAGCGCCACCTAGTGGGAACAGGAAATGTCATATTTTACACTTGGAGGTCCAGCTCCAAGGTGGTTTAGCAGAACCATCTCAAATTTCACCTGGAAAGCCTTAAGAACTTGGACTTACTGTGTTTTTAAAACTGTGACTTTTTGACAAAAGGGCGTGACCCTTATGGGACGGCAAAGTTCGATGATTCGCCATGAACACAAAAATGGCTGTAACTCAAAGCCAACTTGCCCAATCTGGCTCAAACTTCAGTGGTGTGATAAGCATGCTGCCCTGAACACATTCATATGCATAAAGTCCATAAACGTTAGAGCGCCGCCTAGTGGCAGCTCGGAATATCTTAAAATAGCATGTTTTTGAGTAGCCCCGGAGCTACGTTTTATCTACATGTATGAAAATGTACAGGCTCATGTAACATCCTAAGACGTACAAAAAAGTCTCTTGGACCCATACCCCAAACCCTACAGGAAGTCGGCCATCTTCAATTGAAGGTGTCAATTTTTGCGATTTCCACGCCTGCTATTTGAACGAACTCGTCCTAGGGCATTTCACCCACTGACACCAAATTGGCTCCAGATCATCTACACAAGTAGCCCATCAATTATTGTGGAAATCTTTAAAAAATATTAAACGGCCTTGTCACACCAGCCCATTAAATTTGGCCTTTGTTTTTCTCCCTCACCACCAAAATTTTTTGTGCACTTGTTCGCACATGCTTTGTCTGATCAGGCTGAAAATTTAATCACTCATGTACACACCCAGGCTGAATCCATAACTACAGATTCAAGACTGTAGGCGCAATAGCGCCCCCTACAGAAGCAAATGAAAATTTGTATGACCGTCCACAGAATTAGTTTTGCTCTGAAATACATGAAATATCTTTCACCATTCCTTACAAAATCCTCATCTATTTGATAAGCCTCCTGCCCTGAACACATTGACATGCATAAAGTCCATAAACGTTAGAGCGCCCCCTACTGGCAGCTTTAAATATCATAATATACCATGTTTTTTAGCTAGCCCCTGAGTTACATTTTATCTACAGCTCTGAAATTTTGCACACTCATGTAACATCCTAAGACATACAAAAAAGTCTCTTGGAGCCATACTCCAAACCCTACAGGAAGTCCAGCATCTTCAATTGAAAGTGTCAATTTTTGCCATTTTCAGGCCTGCTATTTGAATGAACTCCTCCTAGGGCATTTCACCCAGTGAGACCAAATTGGCTCCACATCATCTAGACAAACAGCCCATCAAAAAAGTCAATCAGACCCATGCCCTATTTTGCATGCTGGAGCCGTGACCACACCCCCAAATATTCCATTGCGTCTATGCCGAGAGCAAAAGATACCTTTTCCTATAAAAGAATTCAACTTTCTAGAGACCCATCACGATCACAAAACCTCCGAGTGCAGCACGGGTCGACGAGCGCCACAGGTCGACGCGCGCGGAGTGCGAGGGCCCGATATCACCGCTTGCGGTTTTAATTATTATTATTATTCAGGCAAATGAATTGGCTTTTTGGGGGCTTTATCATATTCAAAAACTCATGAAACTTTGCACATGCGTCACACCTGGTGAAAATTTAAGTATTTTAATGGGCTCGGGCAAGGGCGCGCCCAAATGGCTCGCTAGCGCCCCCTAAACTGGAGCCCCACCGCTGTGTTTCACGTACATGAATGAAACTTCATACACATGTATATCATGTCCAGGCGCACAAAAAATCCTCTTGGAGCCATGCCCTAAACCCAACAGGAAGTCCGCTATTTTGAATTAATTATGCAAATTTGGCGATTTGCAGCCCTCACACTTTTTCTAATAACTCAGAGGTTTTAGACGTTATCATCTTCATATTTGGTTTGTCTAACCTACACCCCCAGGGGAATCTAAATCTCGAAAATGGTGAGTTTTTGCCAAGGGGGAGGGGTCCTTATGCCCCTTTGAACTTTGATCATTCGCCATGAAATTTTGATTGCCTCTCATTCATACCTACATAATCCAATGTGCATCAAACTTCTCCAGTAGGATGAGGGTGCGCCCCTGAACACATACATATGACAATATTTAATATCAGTCGCAGCGCCACCTAGTGGGAACAGGAAATGTCATATTTTACACTTGGAGGTCCAGCTCCAAGGTGGTTTAGCAGAACCATCTCAAATTTCACCTGGAAAGCCTTAAGAAGTTGGAATTACTGTGTTTTCAAAACTGTGACTTTTTGACAAAAGGGCGTGACCCTTATGGCACGGCAAAGTTTGATGATTCGCCATGAACACAAAAATGGCTGTAACTCAAAGCCAACTTGCCCAATCTGGCTCAAACTTCAGTGGTGTGATAAGCATGCTGCCCTGAACACACTCATATGCATAAAGTCCATAAACGGTAGAGCGCCGCCTAGTGGCAGCTCGGAATATCTTAAAATAGCAAGTTTTTTGAGTAGCCCCGGAGCTACGTTTTATCTACATGTATGAAAATGTACAGGCTCATGTAACATCCTAAGACGTACAAAAAAGTCTCTTGGACCCATACCCCAAACCCTACAGGAAGTCGGCCATCTTCAATTGAAGGTGTCAATTTTTGCCATTTCCACGCCTGCTATTTGAACGAACTTGTCCTAGGGCATTTGACCCAGTGAGACCAAATTTGCTCCACATCATCTACACAAGTAGCCCATCAAATATTGTGGAAATCTTTACAAAATATTAAATGGCCTTATCACACCAGGCCATTGAAGTTGGCCTTCGTTTTTCTCCCTCACCACCAAAATTGTTTGTGCACTTGTTCGCACATGCTTTGTCTGATCAGGCTGAAAATTTAATCACTCATGTACACACCCAGGCTGAATCCATAACTACAGATTCAAGACTGTAGGCGCAATAGCGCCCCCTACAGAAGCAAATGAAAATTTGTATGACCGTCCACAGAATTAGTTTTGCTCTGAAATACATGAAATATCTTTCACCATTCCTTACAAAATCCTCATCTATTTGATAAGCCTCCTGCCCTGAACACATTGATATGCATAAAGTCCATAAACGTTAGAGCGCCCCCTACTGGCAGCTTTAAATATCATAATATACCATGTTTTTTAGCTAGCCCCTGAGTTACATTTTATCTACAGCTCTGAAATTTTGCACACTCATGTAACATCCTAAGACATACAAAAAGTCTCTTGGAGCCATACTCCAAACCCTACAGGAAGTCCAGCATCTTCAATTGAAAGTGTCAATTTTTGTCAATTTTTGCCATTTTCAGGCCTGCTATTTGAATGAACTCCTCCTAGGGCATTTCAGCCAGTGAGACCAAATTGGCTCCAGATCATCTAGACAAACAGCCCATCAAATATTGTGGAAATCTTGACAAAATATTAAACGGTGTTGTCACACCAGGCCATTGAAGTTGGCTTTCATTTTTCTCAATGGCGACCAAAATTGTTTGGGCACGTGTTCGTACATGCTTTGCCCGATCTGCCTGAAAATGTAATCACTCATGTACACAGCCACTCTGAACCCATAACTATGGATTCAAGGCTATACGTAGCTGCAAGAGCGCCCCCTACAGAAGCAAATGAAATTTTGTATAGCATCCACAAACTTAGTTTCTCGGAAATGTATGAAAATGTGTTTCAACATTCTTGACATCATCCTGATCAAAACAGTCTATCAGACCCATGCCCTATTTTGCATGCTGGAGCCGTGACCCCACCCCCAAATATTCCATTGCGTCTATGCCGAGAGCAAAAGATATCTTTTCCTATAAAAGAATTCAACTTTCTTCAGACCTTCTGTACACCATCACGATCAAAAGACCTCCGAGTGCGGCACGGGTCGACGAGCGCCACGGGTCGACGCGCAGGGAGTGCGAGGGCCCGATATCACCGCTTGCGGTTTTAATTTTAATTTGTTCTTTTTAATTATATTGTTAATTTTTCTTATGTTTATATACTTATACTTTTTAAATACATTCTTTTTCTGTATAATATATTTTTTAACTATTCACAGTCACAAAAGCATTTCACTGCCAGTTGTACTGTGTATGACCAGGTATGTGACAAATAAACCTTGATTTGATTTTGATTTGATTTGATCCTGTCATAATGGGATCACTTAAGTCCTGTCTTTAAATTAAATTCACCCCAAAATTATTAAACCTTGCACTGCCAAGCCTATTATATCATTAATAGTGGAGGGGTTTTCTAACACCTTCATCTCTCGAAAAAGTTTTCTGAGTTTATAAAATATTGAAGCACAGTCAAAAGACAAGACTTTGGCTGCAACCTCTGCACAACAACATGCAATGATATAGCCACAAGAGATTCTTTTGTTTGGAGTCTAGAGACTCTCAAAGCTGGCAAAGCTCTCATATCTCTCAATAAAGGTGAAACTGAAATAGACAATGCACTTTCAGTGAAACTGGGTGCACAGTGAAGTACATTCCAACACTTTGAATGTGTTACAGGCTTTTGTATTTGTGCACTTTCATCTACTTTCAACTATTCAACCTTGAATTAAGATTGGTAATGAATATGAAGCCTCCTCTAATACACAGTGAAGAGTTCAAGTGATTAATATATAAGTTAAGGGATGTTAAAAGAATTACAAAGAAATGGGTGCATTCTGATTCCAAAAGCAAAAAAAAGCCCCAAAAAAAGGCTCCTGCATGATCAGCAGCATTAATTTGTTTAGGTTAAAGATTGTGTTCATGAGTAGCACATGCCATTCTTTTTTGCTAAATGTAGCGTGACCGGATTTGTGTTATGGTTGCTAAAGCCTGCAACATTAAAAGTAAAGATATATTTCATTCAGATCTGCTTCAAGTCACAAGAAATTGACAAGATAACTGCTTAAGTCAGCCTCAAAATGAAATAATGGAGCTGTGACGGGGTGGGTTACAAAGCAGCTTCTAGATGTGGAGCAGGGTGAAATGGTGTGTTCTTTATGAGATCGGTGGGATAGAAGGGTATCATTTGATCCATCAGTTGATGTGGACTGGCATTCGGCTGTTTTATCTACCTTGCTTCTACACCGACAGCCAATTAAGATTAATTGGCTGTCGGCATGTTAGACCAATTTACCTAACATGCATGCTTTTGGGCCGTGGAAGCCGGAAAACCCAAAGATATCACATCCAGGCGCAGAGAGAACATGCAAACTCCACGCAGACAGGCGCTAACCGATCAGGAGATGCAAATCAAGAATCCTCTTCCTGTGAGATAACAGTGCTGACCACTGCACAACCATACAAAACAGCTGCATTAATAACAAGAACAACGTGTTTTCTTCATACTCAAACATATACATATTTTATATATTTTTCTGTACATCTGCTGTACTGCACAATCGACTAGTTGCTGCATTGATACCATATGCTAGTTTGAGTGGCAAATAGCAACCCTGATAGTCATCCGCTAAAGTTAAGGTCTCAATTTTGAGTCATAAATGTGTGACTGTTATCACAGCAAATAACACTGGCTACAAGCCATTTGTGAAGGGAAAGCTTGACAGGTGGTTGCAACAGTAAAAGAAGCTGAGCAGTCAGTTGGCTGTTCAGAAAACTATTCAAGTCTCTGCCAATTCCTGCAAGTGGCAATTCCTTGAGAAGCAATCTGAATTAGCTTTGTAGCTATGCAGTTCATATAAACTCTGAACTGAACTGAACGGGCAAAAATGTCTTTGTTTCAGTCATAGTGAGATAGCATATATATATATATATATATATATATATATATATATATATATATATATATTTTTTTTTTTTTTTTTTTTTATTTCAAGACATAAACATATGATTTTCAGGGCTTGTGTGGCAGCCTGGCCTTACAATAGCACCTAGGATCAGATCTCAAAGGTCCCACTGAAAGGATAAGTGGAACGAAAGCACTCCTGTGTTTAAGAGGCTCATCGTGTCATGGCTGGATGGTCACAGACACACACTGAAGTCCAGTGACATACTCATAGTCTCTAATTAGCTGCGATACTCTGCTGTAAAGGGCAAAGCTGTCTGCTGGCTTTCGGCTATGACATGCCTCCGATAACCTTCCAGTCATCAGGAGGAGTGGGGGGGTGGAGGAGGACAGAGGGAGGGAGTGATTGCATCACATAAACACTGTAACAGTGAACAGAGCACTCAAAATAGCACCTTATTATTCTGTATATGACTTTGCAAGCCTGTTTTTGTGTGCATTTGGGCTGTGTGTCATATTGTTCACTGGCTGGTCGTGCTGTGGCTGTTCACACTTTGTCATCATGTCATATTGTGTGAGTCATCTCTGCGAGGGGATTCAGACATGTTGGACAATTCAGAGCCAAATAAAAATTTTAGCTTTCACTTGAAGCACTTTCCCCACGCACATTTCTCTCGCAATCAAACCCTCCCATTCTTTAATTCTGTCCCTTTCAGGCAGAAACCTGACCAAAAATTCTACAATTCCTCTCACCTGAGCCAAACTCAAAAAGAGGCAAGAATGTAGAAATGGAACGATCGATCGATGGCAATTGTGTCTAAAGGGGGCTACTGGTGTGTAAAGAGAGAGAATGGCAGGCATGTAATGGAGATGGAGAGGGAGTTGGGATCCACATGTAGACGAGGAGGCACGGACGGCACCGGGGAGAGTCAGAAAATTGATTGTGTGGCAGTCCAACGCTGAGGGACTTTCAATGAGAAAAGAAACAGAGTGAATTGACTTTAGATCAATTTCTGCACAGAGATGATGGACTAATGCTGCCAAATATTACCATATAGTAAATGATTATCATATCTAGTGATAGTACTACAGAGCAAGACGCAATCAGTCTTATACAGTAGACTCTGCTCCACACACATGGACACACACCGGGTGTCAGTGGAGCGTATACAGTAGGTGAGCTGAATGCTGTGATGGGCTCGAAGCTCGATGAACCGCAAGCTCTCCACACTTTCTATCTCATGTCTGAACAGATGGCAACACTGCAAAGCCTCATCTATCATTCGCCGTTCAGCTAGCCAGGGCAGTGCATAGGTGTCTATGTTTGTCTGCAGTGTATTTTTTTAGGTGAAGTGACACCGAGGATATTGGCTGTCAAGTGGGTTCCCAACTGAAGCTCTGCTGCATTTCCTATTTGAAAAGCTCCCACGAACATTCAGCTACACGTCCAAAAAAATATGTGTGGATCTGAAAGTTGCAGATCAGTCCTTTCTAACAAAAAGTGTCAGTTAAACGTATCATGAGATGACGGATGCCACTGTGATTGCTACGAACACAGTGCCACAGTGTTGTTGATGCTTGTCAAAGCTCCCTCTGCCCTTCTGAAGCACTGGAGGAAGGGAAGGGCAGATGTGTAGTTAGTGTTTCTGCTCATCATCTGTCCCCGTCTCTCTCTTTTCCCTTGTAGTCATTTCTGTGAGTATGGAGTGCCCCAGGCAAAAAAACGCTGAAACCATCTGCTCTGCTAAGTCTGCTTCTTTGCTCGGCTTTTGCTTCTCCATCTCTCTCTTCGGTACACCCCCCCGCTCTACTAATGGCTAATTGTGCTTTGTTTAGCTTGTCCAAGGTAGCTTAACCCTGAATACAAAGGAAATTCATGAATTTTCATGTGTATCCTTGCAAAATTAGGCCAAATGAATATTTCCAGTAATTAAAACATTCATTCTCAGTGTCACTTTTCAATGCTGGTTTTAATGAAGGTGATTTTTCACAGGATGGATGTTTTCCCTTTGTCACTCATTTGAAACCCTGCCAAGCCTTTGCTTCCCCAACTGTCTGCTTACAGTAAGAAAGTAGTGGTGAACTTAAAAGTCTGTGTTAAAGTCTTCTCAGCACTTAGCTGAATGTCAGTGTAAAGGATCACAAAAGATGTTGCCAGCTTCTTATGTCACATACCTTCTGTCAGCCTAAAGAGAACAGCTGGTTAAATGCTCATGCTAACAGACCTGTGCAACAGAGGCCTATGTGGGTTTTACACCTGTTATGTTTTTAAGTCTTTCTCAAGCTGTCTCTGCTAAATGACAACTTCCTGTTTGATTTCCAGACCAACAGCTTCAACCCCCACTCGAGGCGTTTGGCACTGATCCTGACAGCTTAGAGCTGAAATCTTAAACTGTATACAAAAGATTGATGTAACCACCGTGACATCACCTAATGTCACCCATTCTCACAGCTGCTTTTTTTTTTTTTTTCCCCCCACAATGAATTAAGCCCTGTGACAGACTGGCGACCTGTCCTCTTGCCCTATTGCAGCAGAGATAGCCTCTAGCCACCATGTGATCCTGAAAACAATAAGTGGAAGAAGATGGATGGATGGATGGAATTATAGATTATCTTACTTATGGAGTAAGAGACACAGACACCTGCTAATTAGTGCTCAGTAACAGACTGATAAAATTTCAGAATTTCACTCAACAAAACTGGAGTACATACGTCTTGGATGAGCTGTACTTCACAGCAAGCCATTTTACCTGTCAGACCACTCCTCTGAAAATAGGTGTGTTAAGTGGAAAAATCCCTTCCAATAAAACAGCTTGTGGCAAAACAACATTTATGAATATAGCTTTTAAGACAAATTGAGCACTTGGTAACAGGAAGCCAATGAAGCACATTGTTTGATTCATTGCAACAGGGGAGCTGCTCTCCAGTAAACTCTTTTCTAAACTGGATTAAGTCAAACAACCCTGCGTCCGTCCTATTTAACCAGTCCATTCATTAGATAATTACAATAAATGGCCACTTAGCCAAATCAATTCGAAGAAGACTGCTGCTCCACCAAAGTCCAGCTGTCTCCCCATGGATCACTTTATCGTGGAGCCTGACAGAGGAGCTGCCTGGACCGAGAGTTCTATGTGATGGTTTGGATCTGCCTTTTTTGATTCCTAGAGAATTTTTTGGTTTGCTTTTTGTTTTTTTTTGGTACATTTATTAATTCAGAGATCTAAGGCTCGAATATTATTGTGTGGCTGATTCACTCCCATTCACACACATAAACAGCAATAATGTATTCATCAAAAAATATTACATACTGCTCTAGGAACCGTATCACAGGTTTCTGTCAGCAAACAGGCTGCAGTACTTTGACAATGCTGAATTATTCTGTTTGAATCACGCTTTTATTATGCCACTGAAAGCCGCTGCATGACCAAAGAGCACAAATGTGTGTGCATGTGTGTGTTAAAATTTGAACTGCATCAAGGTTGCAATACAAAACATTCAATTCAATCATATATTTTAAAATAAAAACAGAACAAAAGCAGTGTGCGTGTGTTTTAGCTGTACAGCTGTTAGCTGTACCAGAAAAATAAACAGTCGGCAATGAGACAAAGCAACTCAGATTCATTCCATACTGAAGGTACTGCTGATGAAGTCTTTTTTTTTTTTTTACAGAACTCACCAACGTTAATAGGAAGTTACACATATTGTCCTGTATGCTAGTCAAATCCTTAAATAATTCCAGGTAATTTTATTGATGTTTTTCAGATTAGATGTCATTGATCAAAATCAGTTTATTGATGACAAACTCTGAGTGTCTGGAAAGATGGTGATCCTGCTGCTACTGTACATAATGTGGGATTTAACTGTTACAGCATCTTTACAGATGTTTTTAGCATTGTTATAAATAAATGATTGTCAACTAATAGACACATGATTGAACAACCATGAGTAAAACATGAAGAGCTTAACTATCACTGGAGCGAAACCCCCAGAATGTGCTGTTAGGCAACTAGTTAAATGTAACTAATCTATATAACCAAATTGCAACGTCGATGCAGTTGTAATTTGTTACTGGGAAAAATGTAATAAATTAGAGCCACTAATGAAAACACTGGTTCAATAAATGAAATAAATGAGCACATCCCAATCTACCCTTTTTGTTTTGTTTTTTTTTTTTAAATAAAGCTTATAAGAAGAATCCTTCTCAAGGATTGGGCATGTTGTACTTTTAGTGCTGAAAATATAATATTTTCTTCTTCTGTTTTTTTTATTTCTGAAATTAGAAAAGGCTCTAACCTTACTGTACACAATAAAGGTTGTTTACCAGCTGTATTTGCTTTGTTGAGCTAATGAAATAACTACCAGTTATCTCCAACCTGTTTCATTTAACTGGTAAATGGGCCATTTTCTCATTTTATCAACCACTCAAAGAGCTTTACACTGCAAGACAAACAAACATTTTATTTGAACACTCATAAATTCCTTGCAGACTAGAGAAACCAGAGGCTGGAACCCTGATAAGTGGGCAATTTGCTTTACCTCTTGAGCCACAGCTGCCCCAGAATACCTTTGAAAAGTAACCTTTCCAACACTCTCCACTTGTCAGTACCAAATGTCAAGTGGTTAGGAATCCTTGATCTACAGTAAACAACTGACTAAAAAAAAACCCCAAACAATCTCATATGGTCAGCAGAGTGGCATAAACTAGTAACACACACACACAAGTACACACAGGAAAAATACACAAATAAAGTATACTAAAATACAGTTGATAAAAAATAAAATACAAAAACAACCAAAACGTATAAACTTCAGTACCAATAAAGCCTGAAACGTCAATGAAAGTCATTTTCTTATGCCAGTAACAGGCAAAACATTTGCAGCCTGAAGTAATATAATTTGCATCCAAGTAACTTAAAATTGCCTTAAATTCATTTTGTGAGACAGTTGCTTAAGATTCAATGGATTTTTCAGCTGATTGTTGGAGGAAGAAGATGCAAATTTGAAGTGTTCTTTTTTTCCAAATTCAATGCACACATTTGAAAAACACAAATGGAATGAATTTAAGACAATAACTCACCACATTTTTTATGAATATAGTGCTTGATTTATGCTGCCATAGTAGAGGTATGTGCCTACAGAGAGGTGTTTCCAACCACTGCAAACATGCCGCTGTGCAGTCCTCAAAAAAAAAAAAAAAAAATCACAAAAGTGTGGTACTTTAATGTGAATGATGCTGTGCATAGGTCGAATGCTTATGGGCTGACAAGTGGGCTAGAAAAGAGAGTGACAGTGGAGTTCACAAGAAATTGAAGAATCAAAAAAAAAAAACCCATCATAGATTAAACAAAATACATAATATAGTATAATAAATACAGACAGTGGTTGCAGTAGACACCTTTCATTGTTTTTAACCACTCAGTTTCCCTTCAACTCTTTGCATGTTATAACTTCGCTCTTCTCCACGGCTGGCTGATGGACTAACAACCGCACAAGCAAGAGTGCTGTTGTGTGTCCAGGGTTCAGTTCTAGGACTGACCCTTGGGGACTCCTTTAGTTACATTAAGAAAGCTAGAAGTGATTCCTTCTACCTGCACACCCTGAGACCTTCCTGATAAATAATTCTGAAACAGTCAAACAGTTTGTTCTTTTTTGCATTGCCCTGCACAAACTGGTTTTACCACATATTTTTTTGACTCTGCCCCCATCTGGCAACAAATGCTCTCTGCAGGTAGTTGAACTGTCAGAAGCTACCTTGGCTGCGCACACACTACCACCACTAAAATGTCAAACCTGACCCAAGCACATAGCATACAGCAGTGGGTAAGAGCTTTAAGGTTTGTAATACATCTCAGTGTTCCATGATTGACAGAGTCTGGCATATATAAGCATGGAGAAGACATATGTATATCAATAACATCACCATAATCCAGCACAGACATAAAGGTGGAAGTGGCAAGCCTATGTCTTGCCTCAAAGGACAGATAAGACTTGATTCTAAAGTAAAGACCCAATTTCAGTTTAGGTTTTCTCACCAGTGGCTGAATGTGAGGTGGAAAAAAGAGAAAGTCATATGTCTTGTATTGAGATACTAACTCAATCTCAGAGCCCTTCAGAGCACTTTTTAATCAGAGTATAGCATCAAGTCAGTTAAACATCTAGGATACTGATTTGGTCACTTGAGTAGCAGAGGGGGTTGTTAATCAGTTTCAGCTGCTTTGGTGTTAATAAAATTAACAGCAGGTACTAGGCTCAGTGGTTTGTTGTGTCTCAAGAGCATGGAGGATATTCTAAAAATGACCTTCAGCAGGCCACTGGTATGAATGCCTCTAAATAATCAGAAACGGACTTCATGAGGGTGGCCTGAGGCCCAATGTCTTCTAATAGGCCCTGTGCTCACTGCCCGGCACTGTGGAGCCTGACTGGCATTTGCCATAGAATACCAGAATATATATATATTATGGTCCTAGAACTGAACCTTGGGTGACTCCTTTAATTACATTGAGTGTGTTAGAAGTGATTCATTCTATCCGCACACCCTGAGACCTTTGAAAGCATAAAACAGGTTTTTTGGCAACCCTGCACTGATGAGTCTTTGCTTTAAGATTTTATGATCTGTGCCAAATTCCTTGGCTAGCTCAATAAAAAGGGCTGTGCAGTCTTGCTTGTTATCTACTAAATTGATAAAATCATTTATCACTTTTTAAGGCCACTCTAGTTGTACTGTAATTTTTCATGAAACCTGACTTGAAGTGACTTAAAATCTTATTTATAAACAGGAACTCTTTCATTTTTTCACTAATTAGGACCATAGCAAGAGGAAATGGACCTTTAAACAGGGTGTGTAAAAGCAGATCTCCATATGACTGGATTTTCATTGATATCCAGAGAAAGATTAAAACCTGTACCTGAAGAAGCAATACTATCAGCTGCTAGCTTTAAAAAGTGAGATTCCAAATGATCAGAGCCTGTTGAATTTCTAGTATCTAAAAGTTTGAAGGATTTGGGAACCTCTGATCTGATCAGCTGTGAGATAATTTCTTTTCCAGTCAAAGTGGAACAGGTTGTGAACAAAGGCTTGTTCAGAAGCAGCGGTGTATTTAATTCAGTTCAGTTCAGTTCAGTTCAGTTCAATTTTATTTATATAGCGCTAAATCACAACAAACAGTGGATCAAGGCGCTTTATATTGTTAGGTAAAGACCCTACACTAATTACTGACAATCAAAACGGCGGTGTACCGTGGAACATTTGTGACAATTAAATCAGTAAAAGATCAGATCTGGTGGAACTGTCAACAATCTAAAAGAGATTTAGAGAGTTACAGTAAGCTTTAAAATTATTTGATACTGGTCGTAGCCAGTTCCAATTTAAGTCCCTCATGGCTACTTCCTTGAAATTTAATTTTGATAAAAGCTTCATTAAAGAGGGAAATGCACTGCTGACAGCTGAGGGTAATCTAAAGCAACTGCTGGGATGTGGAAGGTTTTGGAGGCCTCAAGATAAAATAATAATAAAAAAAACTCAAAGTGCTTACTCACTAACTCAGGGAGCACCATACTGACATGGAACTTGTTTTTAATAAATATTGTAATACCTTCACTGCTGACCAGTCCTATACATATCATAGACATCCACTGGTGGCCAAGTCCAGGCCTCGAGAGCCGGTGTCCTGCAGGTTTTAGATGTGTCCCTGATCCAACACACCTGAATCAAATGGCTGAATTACCTCTTCAGTATGCAGTCAAGTTCTCCAGAGTCTTGCTAGTGACTTCTATATGTGATTCAGGTGTGTTGGATCAGAGACACATCTAAAAACTGCAGGACACGGCTCTCGAGACCTGGAGTTGGCCACCCCTGTACACATCGATATCAACTGTCCTTATTTGTAATATATTTGTTTAACCAGGTTTCAGATAAAACAACATCCATGTCAGTAGACTGGACCAAAACATGAAGGATGTCCATTTTGGCACATAAACTACATAAATTCAAAACCAAGACTTGATCCAGATTTGAAATTAGCTGGCGTGTTAAAACCTGCAGTGGAATTGGCACCTGGATTGGGTTTAACATTCCCGGAAATAAAAAGTCACAGAAGAATAAAAATACTTCTGCATAAAACATTTCCTAGAGTATTTTTTTTTAAGATTCAAGTTTATTATAAAATCTTTTTAAATCATTTGTAACAAAACACATTTTCAGATTTTTTTTTTTTTTTTTAATTGCCTTGCATTTTTTTTTTTTTTTTGAGTTTTCACACTGAAAACTAATGTCTGAGGTCAGGTTGGAAGTCCAGCTTTACATCTTCACAACTCTGAGAAAAGTGCATGTGATGGACGCAACTGTGATATCAGTCTGTCTCACACCTCCTCCATACACTCACATTAACAGGTAACAGGTAAGCAAAGTGTCTGTGGTCTCTCTGTCTCTCACAGTTTGTTTTTTTTACTTCCTACTCTCTCTTTTTACTTTTAGCACACAAATGGCAAAAGCTTTTACTCAGACAACAGACAAATCTAAAATATGGCAAATCTGCATCAGATGGCTAATGATTACAGAGGCTTTTCTTGTGTTCAACGCAGGTTTATCAGCGGATATTTTGTTAATTCAGTGTGATTTACTAGTGGAATGTCACTAAGATCAGTCTTAACTAACTGGTTCTGAGCTCTTTGCTTTGTTTTTCTTTAGGCATAATATGATGTTTTAAAAACAAACAAAAACAATATGCCACTGTTTTTGCATGTGTACTATATATGTGCTACATAAATGTCATACTGAAATAAGCATGTCAAACCACTAGACTCTGAAACAAAAGATCACACAAAACATTAGAAATGCATCATGGGTTTTTGAAATGCTCTGCAAATGGCAACAGAGGCAAAATATGTCAAATGATAAGCATTTTCCACCGTTGCTACACTGCCCATCTCTGTCCAGATAGAGCACAATCTGTTTTCCCAACTGAGCAAACAGGCCAAACCAGTGCACATAAAACACACATGTGCCCAGAAATGTCCACACACGGACCTGGACAAATAAAAGCATGGCCATAAACACACATGCACGCATAAGCACATAATGCACAAACTAGATGTACAAGGCAAAAAGAACTGAAACTAGTCTCGCACAGTCTAAACTGTAGCAGGGGAGCTGTATCAGGCAGAGATTAGTAATAAAACTTTCCCTTACTCAATGGAGTCTGTGAGAGTGTGGTTGTGCATGGCAGTGTGTACTATTTGCTGCTCTCAGCGGTGTGGGAGGTCTGATTTGTAGCTGTAATATAGACAGGCACGGCCTTGGAATTAGGTCCTTCCTTCAGGGAACTCTCCTACCCTGCGCAAAAATGCTCACACACAAACACACATAAACACATGCACACAAGGCTTATATTAGAGATTTATATTATATATATTAGACTTAAGTTCATATATTTTGGACATTTCCACTTCTGCCATCCAGCTTCACCTAACCTGCGTAACTTTACCTGAAAGCTCTAATATGTAAGATTAGTTTTAAAATCATTTAGCACTTTCAAGAGTTAACTAACACTGTCAACAGAACGTGAAGAGTTGACAGCATTTTTTGAGTTGTATAGATATTTACTGAAGGTAGCATACTAACCAGTTAGTACTGGGCCATAGTCTTGCATGCAACCAAGCTAGGATAGTGAGTGAGTGTAGCACTATGCAATGCAATTATTGAATGAGATGGCCAAAGCTCTTAGCAAGCAAGTGGAGGATTAATAGGAGAGCTGACCACTTGCCACACTTATCCTCCCCTGCACACTGCTTACGAAGTACCCTTCCACAGCCCCCAGCATTACATGATGCTAAGGACCAGAAGCCTGATCATTGCAGTGCTTATTTATCATCAGTAACGTTTCTTGATGATAGAAGCAGCAGAAATGAATTCTGAAGTGCACAGGGCTATACTCTCTGCCGAGATTCAGCTAAATGCTGCAAAACTGATCGAATGGTGCTTCACAGTGCAAATGGCTAATCATCCAAAGCATACTGCAAATAATCCATCCATCCATCCATCCATCCACTTATGCAAATCAGGGTTGAGGGGTGCTGGAGTCTAGCTGTCATAGTGGTCTGCAGCAGGGATAACTTAGAAATAGACAACTATTCAAGGTTACAATCAAATCTACAGCCAATATAGAAACACCAGATGACTTAACATGCATGTCATTCGACTGTGTGAGGAAGCAGAGGTACCTGGAGAGTAGCCACGCAGGCGCGGGGAAAACATGCAAACTTTACACAGAAAGGCCCCGGCCAGCTGGTAGTTTCCGGGACCTTCTTGCTGTGAGGCAACAGTACTAAACACTGCACCACTGTGCTGCCCAACACCATATATATGGATAATTCTAATTTTCCAGGAATGCCCTAGGGGTTAGGGGTCAAGGCTCAGGATGCACATCAAAAAAGCATGAGGACAGCCCACACCTTTCACACTTAGAATGGACCACAGGGAAACTGACAATCAGAGTGGAACACACATTTAGCAGTAACACCTTGTAAATCCGAGAGGGCCTGGAGGGTGATGCACTTGCTCTCTCCACATGTCCGCACCTCTCTCACACCTTGTTCCACTACTGACACATTGGCCAATTAAACTTCTAAACTCTGACACTCAAACTGCCTGCTTTTAAGAGTATCTAGGGTATTTTTCAGTGTGTGTCTGTCACACGCACAGGATTTAACATCCTGGCATTTCTGTCGAGCAATAGATGGAATACTGTTTGACTGTACATCTTCAGAACCTTTAAAAGGCATGCGACAGCAAAGGACAGCACACTTTTCTTTCCCTCCCCTCATGAAAGAGGGTTTTTTGTAGCCTCTGTCTTTGTCTTCAGCATTCTCTGGAGTCCCTTTAAAACATATTGAGCTGTTTGTTATCCACACACCGAGCCCCATCCATGAAGAGAGTGCTTTTATTTTCTACGGAGAGAAAATAAAAGCACTTGCTGTGACGCCAAATGGCTCATCCTCACTCACGATCAAATTGGAGGAAGGAAAGGGAAAGTCATCTTCTGCTAATCACATAAGAGCAAAAGATTTTGGGACATTTTGGCAACAAATCTTCTGTATTTTCTCCTTTAACTACACTGCAAAAATGAAAGGGTTTTTTGAGGGGAGGATTTGCATTTATTGAATAATGGTATATATATTTAAAAATTAACTTCAGTACAGAGAGAATAAATAGACACATTATACTTATGAAGCTCTCCCAGTGCTTTAATTTACCCAAAACTTCATCATAGAGTGAATCAAGGCAATCTGTGATGGCTCAGCTGATATTGAGCATGTTACTTAAACTGCTTTGCAACACACCTCCACCCTTATGCTTTTTAACGTATGCAAGAGGAAGGGCAGGGAGGTCCCAGAACAGAGCCATGCCACCACATATAAGTTACAGCAGCTGGAAATAATAATCTTCATTTGTCTGTAGTGGTCCTTGAGGTAAATTAGTTAACACTAATTTACCCCAAGGTTACACTATTAAGACAATGGTCATTCAGCCATTGGTGGTATTTATAGCCCTTACATACAGGCAGTCTGAAGGACTCTTGATTGCAATCATTCATTTTGCACTACAAAGTACAGGCATACAAAGTATTTCAAACAAAATCCCATGATTTCTAGGTGGCTTGCTAAGGCTGATTGACAGGTCTATTCATTTTTGCCTCATTTGAAAACAGTAGAAGGGGGATGAAAAGGCCAGAAGATCCGTGAGTATTTCAGAAGTACTGAGACCATCAAAGATTCGGTTCACATGTGACAAATCCTGTCAAACAGTGAGGCATAAAGATCGCAGCAAAGACGGTGAGTGATTGACACACACCGGCAGACCATTCCTGCAGGTTATCAGAAACACGCTGAGCATCTGCAGCAGGTATACGTCTGCGAGCGTGACTGCAGCTACACTGATGCGAGCATGCATGTGCGGGATGAGTGCGTGTGTGTGTGTGAGAATGACCGCTCGAGTGCGTGCATCCACGCAGGATTATAGAAACACTGGATTATTTTCTGTGCGCCTCGAAGAAGCTCCTTTAAATCCTTAAATGAACAGTCAAGGAGAGGACAGCAGCTTTGAAAAGACTCGGAGATGAAATGGTTTCTTCGGAGTTGTTCCCAAGCTACATAAGGTTTTCTGGTAATATGGAGGCAACAAAACTGGCCTCTAGTCTTCCAAAAAGCGATGCTTTGTGGAATCAATCAGCTGTTAAAAATGCACAAATCCGCTGGGTATATTTGTCAATATTTGTTTTGGGTGACAGCACTTTTTGTTGAGTAAAGTGTCTGTTTGTGTGTGTGTTGAAACATGAAAGAAAGATGTGTGTATTTGAAAGTGTGTACGCCATCAACTGTGTGGGCCCTGACACCCAGTAGTAAACAGTCGAGGAAAAAGCCAGATGACTGAGCCCAGCAGCCTGTTAGACTGTTGATAAAGGATGAACCTTCCTTTAGAACACAAGAGCAGCAAAACATCAAGACTCTCCCTCTCTCTTCTTCCTCTCACTCTTTCCCTCAACATCTTTCCATCTCCCTCTTCCCCCCCCGGTATCTGCCACTAACTGAGAATGCCAATGGCAAAGTTGAAAGAGCAAAAAGATGAAGGGAGAAATGGAGACTAGAAATGTAAGAGCACACAAAATTCACAGTTTGGTACATTTTTGGTAGAGATGTGAAAGTTCTGATTTTGAAAAAAACGACCTCTTTAGGCATATTTCCCATTGTTAACGATGCTTAAATGGGAGCCGTGCTCAGTAGTTTAACAGGACTGCTCAGTTAACTGAGGCTGCCTTTCTGTCTTTTGTTGCAGGAATTTTATTTGACTAAATTTAAGAAGAAATATCCCAGTCTCTGGACTAAGACACAGAGTTTTAAAGTTAAAATCACTGTGCAAAAACTGAAAAAGGCTGATTAAAATATATAAAATGACTTCATTACACAAGATTGATATAAAAATCTCACAGATAATGCCCACCTTTCATGGCTAACCCGACCAGCATGCCAGGGTGGATCGACAACGACTGGTCTGCTGCTAAAAGGTTCCCCTCTTGGAGTGTCAATGTACTACTGCAACAGTGCAGCAAAGACTCTCGCTGATTAAATGCTGTGATAGACTCACAACATATAACCAGAGGGGCGTGCTATGAAAGAAGATTAATCCAGCTTCACCCGTGCATCACATTTTCATTGAATGTATTCAGTTGGTGATGCAGAAAATATGTAAATATTTTTATAATTGATTCAAATCTGCTGTTAAGTCTCTTTCAAACTGCTGGACAGACCAAGAATACTGATTCAGTAAATAATTATCTTGACAAATGAAAGCGATTTCAACCTCTCCCTTACATTATTAGGGGCAGCTGTGGCTCAGAGGTAGAGCGGTCATCTATTAATTGGAAAGCCAGGGTTCAATCCCTTGGACAAGAAAGTGAACCTAAGTTTCTCCTGATGCATCCGTGAGTGTGTGAATGTTATCGATTCAAAGTGCTCTGGCATTAAAAAAGGCAGATGGATAAATGAGGCTTATAGTAAGCAAGAACTTTGTGTGCTCAAAGTGAGTAAAAAAGCACTGTGTACATACAAGTCCATTTACTATTTATTAGGCTGTGGGTCAGTAAACTTTAATGTATGCACTAAATCCCAAGATTGACAATTTTCTGTAGCAATTTTTTGTGCAGGAGAAGAATCAAAATGATGAGTGAAACGCTCTTGTTTGTGTGAGCGTACACAGACCCTGAAGCAGAAAGCCTGGCTTAACTGAGAAAGCTGGTAACCACTATTGTGATACCCATTATCTCCAATAGGTATTTAGGTCAAGCCAGCAAACCTGACACTGAACTTCATTCATAGTATACCCCTCTGCTGGCCTTCACGTTTCTAAACACAAAATCTAAGCTGATGCTTTTTTGTTTAAATTTCTTGATCAGCCCTGATATCTGCTGATTCCTGTCTATGTACACAAGGGGATGTTTTTCCACAGCCTCAATGGATGGTAAGTCATTACACAATTTGAGTCCTACATGGAACTGATCATTTTATACTGTTTGGTTAGGTTTAGGCAATAAAACTGCTCACTAGGGATCAGAACGTTTACCACGTTTTGGCAACTCTCACCGGCACAGAACACACTTGTTAGCAAAAAAAAAGCAACAGTTTTAAAGTCTTGCTGACTGTAATGATAAAAAAATTCATGACTATTCTATGTTTTGTCATGAGACTAAGCTGGACAGTAACTGTCTGAACAACAAAGTCTCATACCTAACTTAATAGTTAGAAAAGACGTGTGAAGAGAAAGGACAACACCACCGAAAATGAAGCCAGATATTTGGCAGTGGAATTAGAGATGGTATGTAGAGAACATCCAAGAAACTACAAAGAGATAGAGGGATAAATGGAGGATGAAAACAATTAAACACCAGTCCTCCAGCATTCAACGTAGATGAATGTGGGTAAAATGTAAGAGAAATATGAAAGGCATGTGGTGAGGTGTGTACATACTTGTGAGTGTGTGTGCAGGAGAGCAGTGGATCTGGAGAGTGTTACTTTTGGCTTTCATTGGGGAGTTAACATATCCAGTCATTTAACTCCTGCCAGACACTGCTCCCCTCACCACACACACACACCAATACACACATCTCCATCTGTTTGACTCGCCTCCTTTCAATTACCCTGCACGCCTTGCATCCTCAGAGAAGCGAGGCCTGTTCAATGAATGCTTTTAAAGAGAGGCAGATGGACAAACCTAATATACTCAGAAAGACTTTAGGGAGGGATGACAGGTGCTAAAATTATATTCGTGTGCCATAATGTATATTTGTTGGGTAGAACTTTCACTTAATAAGCATAAAATATCTGATATGGAAACACAACACAGTTTGTCCATATGGTAGAGTATAAAGGTCTTGTAGCAACAGAAGGCATTCAGTTTATCACCACAGAAAAGGTGGCACTAGGATTTTGGAGACACAGTCATTGAACCGCTACAATTGCTAACTTACCATCCAGCTGGAAAAATGCTCTCCCAAGGAACTGTTCTTATATCATAATGCCGGCCAATAGCGTCCTCTGTTTTGGCGTCTCTTTGCTTGCCGGGGAAAGTCAGGTGTTGGTCAGTAGCTGAAATCTGTGCCATGTTTATCTAAGCTGAATTCAACACATTTAAATGGACTTATTGTCACTCTTAAATCCACTGATTTCCTGTTTTCTACAAAATGTAAAGTTGCTTCAAATGATGGGCCCTCAAATTATCATTTAAGTCAGTGACTAACTTATCATATAAATTGGACTTGATCAGACAATTTTCTCTTCCTTTCACTACAGGTCATGGTTTTATTGCAATCATGGTCAAAAGTTTTGACAGTGGCACAAATTTTGTGTTTCATAAACGTTGCAGCTTTCGATTTTAATTTACATTATATTTTCCATGTTTCTATGATATAGTAAAGAACAATCATAAGCAGTTCACAGGTTTCAAATACTTTTATCTGCAAATGAATGTAATTTTATTTTGACTGTACAGCCACTGCCAAAACCTTTGGCTACAATCCCAGCAGGGATTCAGCAGTTTACTTATGCATATGTCAGCAAGAAGAGGTGTGGCCCATCTTTCAGCATCATGGTGTCCCACTGAACAACAATTAAAATAACCACATAACATTTTTAACCAACATACGATAATTAAACCAAACTTTGGAACAATGATGTCACACATAGTGTATTGTAGAAAGTCCAGCAACATTTTTACAAATTCTGTTACAAAATCATTTGCCCATCCATCCATCCATCCATCCATCCATCCATCTTCTTCCACTTATCTGGGTCTGGGCTGCGGGGAGAAGCAGTCTAAGCCTAAGCAGGAAAGCCCAGGCCATCGTCTCCCAGGTCACCTCCTTGAACTCTTCTAGGGGGAATGCTTAGGTGTTCCCTAACAAGCCGAGAGATGTAATATCTGAGTATGTCCCAGGCCCAGCCTCCTCCTAGTAGGACATGCCTGAAACACCTTACCTAGGAGCCGTCTATGACTCTGCTTTGAACCCCTCTCAAATGACCAAGCTCCTCATCCTATCTCTGATGGGGGAGCCCAGACATCTTTTGGAGGAATTTAATTTTCCGCTGCTTATATTTGTGATCTCCTTCTTTCGGTCACTACACAGAGCTTGTGGTCATTTTCACACTCAGCTCTGTCTTCACCACAACAGACCAGTACAGCATCTGCATCACTGCATCAATCTATCTGTTCTGCTTTACCCAACGCGCATGAGGAAGAGCCCAAGATACTCCTCCATTTGTGGCAGCAAATCACAAGACTCATCTGTCTCATGATTGACAAACGGGAGACCAATAGCTGTTACACAATTGAATAAAAAAGGCATTCATACTTTTCAAGCTAATATAGTGTAACAAGGCCTCAGCAAATTCCAAGACTTAGAGCGGTAAATTAACTTTACAACACTAGTATCTTTTTGTACATGCAGTTGCTCTCTGCAATGTGTGATCAGGATAGCTTAAGGGCTACAGTTTCGGAAGATCGTCCTCTTCACATAAAGTTAAGAATGAATATTTGTCTTTGACTTCTGTACAGTTATATTTAAGGTTATATATATCCCACTGCCTCTTTTTATTCTCTCTAAAGTGATATTACATAATACTTCTTCCAACTTATTTGGCATAGCACAACTGTCATCCAGAAATCGAATTCATCAGATTATACAATGTAAATTTATATACAGGCCATATTTTACACCTCAAAGATTACAACTAATAAAGAGCTAATCATATTGTGATATTGGTCCACACAATACCATTGGTACTGTTCATTTTATGATATGCAGTTGCTGCAGATCGACAGATTATAGAAAAATGTTTCCAGTATTTTGTCAAATACAATCCATAAAAATCAAATTGCTTTTCTGCAGCAGCTTGTCTTTTCTGTATCTTGTCTGTCATTTTATGGAAACCTTGTTAATCTAGACCAGTGGTTCCTAAAGTGTGGGTTGCGGCCCCATTGGTGGGTGGCGAAGGTACTCCAGGGGGGCTGTAGCAACAGAAATTCAGTTTGAAATTACTCACAAGTATGCATAATTCATATATTTATATAAATGTATTTATTTATATAAAAAGTCAATTAAAACTGGTAATAGGTTAGTTTGTGACATTACTCATTACTCTGACTCAAATTTACTGCTCTTGTATTGAAGTTTGTGTCCCACTGGTGAGTGGGACACAAACTGGGATTAGCACTTTACATATGACTGGGTAGCATTGGCAATTTATAGCCAATAGGCTATGTTGTTTATGTTTTTTGTGTGTGTGTGTCATTTCACCCAATAGTTCTGTCAAGGCATGTTTTGGCCAAGCCAGGTTGTCACCTGATACTTAAAGCATTGTGTCTCTCTGTGTGTTACAGCACTTCCACGGTTATGTTATGCATATACTTTTAGGAAGAATAATAAAATGCAACCATATGTGTAAGATCAGCACACCGGTAACAGACGTAGGATGTCCTGTCAATCCGACGCGAATGCTGTCTCCCATGAAGGAGATGGATGACAGGAAAAAACAGAAGTGGGGAGATGTAAACAACAAGGCCTGATTTACAGGTGTTTTGAGAATGATGGGGAAAATCCAATGTTACAGATGCATCTGCCTGAAGTGCCTTAAATTCCACCAGCAGTTTATTCCCATATAACAAGTAAAAAGATGCGAGTTGAATGCTGGGAGCTAGCTTTCTTTAATAGTTATCTCAGCCCTCAGGTGAGTCATGGTCACTACAGTGCATTAAGCAGGCTGCTGAGAGCAGCATAAATTCAAATACTCAACACTCTATGTGGCCGGCAGCGTAAACCCTCATAAATCCTTTTTGGTCATTAAGTTATTCCTTGGAGTAAACGGGCTAAGGCAGCACAGCTCCTTAGTTGTTCCTGTGTGGAGCTTGGGTGTGTTGATTAACGTGCAGCAGTTTCCATTCTGCTGACTCCTTTAGGGACCAGATACTCTCCCCACCTCGTTTAAATAGGAGGACAGCAGATAAAGGGCTTCACTTGGTCAAACAGTGCCAAAGAGCGTGAGATGGGCTAATGAGAGCGGCACAGCCTAGGCCTCTAGCATGAACGGTGTGTGCAAAGGCAGGAAAGTCTCTACATTTTGGCGAGATTAAAGCTGAGAATTTAAAATTAATAAAGAGAGCAGCAGTAAGGAACAGCCAGTTTCAAAACAAATAACATTCATGTCATGTTAAAAAAACAAAACAAAAAAAAAAAAAAAACCACAACACTAGCAACAACTGAGCAACACAGCCACACTGCATGCTAGCAGAACATGGAGCTAAACGAGTTACAGGCTCACACCCATGCCTGGAACAAATTGGCATGATGTAATGCACAAAAGAAGAAGAAGAAGAAGAAGGAAAAAAAAAAACCAACACAAAACGGTTTACTTGCTAAAATCTAACATCATTTCAGCCTCCCCTGCCTCCCGCTCCTGTCTCCACTCAGCTGCTGTAAGTAGGGCACATCAATTTTTCACACTGCCTCTTTCTCTCACTCAGGCTATGTCTGTGACCACAGCACCTGCCTGGGCCACATGTGTGTGTTTAGCCTTTGCTATATGTTCTGTCAAACAGTATCCCACCCATCGCTTCGAAAGCATCCTAACATCGTTATTCCCCTCTGTTTCACCGTGGTCCCATCAGTACACTTCCCCATCCATCTCCCTCACATTTCCTGCAGTTTCCGCTTCCTCAGCTGTAAATCTTTGGCATGACAACCATCCTCTGATGTATGCAATATGTAACAATCAGAAGCCATGCAGGTGTTGTTTAATAATAATATGGAGATTGCGTGGTGTTATAGAATTCATCCCTCCATGATTTGTATACATTGCACTTTCTCAGATACTGTACACTCGGAATGTATAACACAACCCTGGTATCAAAATCCATGGTGCAAGTTTATGGCCCCAGGTCTCAGAGCTTTGAAAATATTCCTTTTGAATTATGCATTTGGTTTTCTGTATTAATATGCGTTGTGCTGTGCATATACTACAAATGGAGCAACAATCAAATATATCAAGTGGAAAACAAACTCATGCATTTTGGAAGAAACATCAGGGAATTGGCTTGTTAAAAAATAAACTCCTTTAAATAGAAAGTTTCTTTATCAGTGAAGCTCATTAAATCACTGTCATGCAAAATGCAGAGGTGAGAATGTGTGTGATTATTGGAGTTGTTAATCTTGAGAGAAGTCTGACTAAACTGCAGAAGCACACAAACACACACACATAAACACAGAATCATGGTTTCATCACTCCAGAGAATTTGTTTCCTGCATTTCTCATTATCATAACCATCGACATAATCACTACTTGTCTAACATCCATTTGACTTAATAAATGTATCAGCAATAAAAGAGACACTGTGCAAAAATCATGAGCCACCCCTCATTTTTTTATGTTTTGCTTCCAAGAAGCCAGACCTGTCATTTTTAAAGTGGTTTTAAGCAAAAGTTCTCTAGTCTTTCTGAAGTTTTTCTTGGAAGCTTTTTCACTCATTTTCAGTCCAGTCCTTGTACCTGACCATGTTCAGAGCAATGTTTTTTGTTAAGCTGCTGATCCAGGAATCACTTAAGCATAAAAAAGCCCCTAACTCAAGGGATGAACACGTGTGTTCATGCACAACAGACAACTTAGCAAAGAACCCATTTTAAATCTTTAGGCACTTTGCTACTAGCAGCCTGTCACAAAAACACATAATTTTCCCCATTTCTTCAGTTGAATTTGAAAAATGCCAATGATAACACGGTTTGACAGCCATAAAATAATATTTTCGCACCAACAAATTGATTCCCAAGGAGCTATTTGCCAAAAAAGTTGGTATATCTCAGCATGGTGTGTAGTGTTCATTAAATAATTTGAGGAAACTGGAAAAGTGAAGGATAAAGTGGCAGGTCTAAAAACGATCTACAGCAGATGAACAGTATCAAAGAGTTCTGTCCTTAAGAAATAGAAAAAACTCAGCAAAGACTTGACACAGGACCTGAGACATGCATCTGGCCCTTCAGTTCATAAAGCTACTGTTCACTGAAGTCTCATCAGAAATGGTCTCAGTGGAAGCGTAGTTGTCAAGAAGCCATTCTTAAGGAAAGGAAACAAGGAGAAAAGGCTACGATATGCTAAATGACAGAAGAACGAGACTGAAAATTAGTAGTAACAGGCCTTTTGGAGCAATGAATCTACATTTCAGCCAGTAATGTTGGGCATCTTGTCATGGACAGGGGTTCAAGCAGGATTTGGTAGGTCGGGGAACCCTAAGATGGGGTGTAACGTTGCACCTGAGAGAAGGAATCCCATAGAAATAAGTCATTTAATAATTTATGTTGTGAGCTTCAGTAGATTTTACTTTGTGTACAGGTTGTGATCAGCTGACCTGTACTGCTACTCATATAGTCATTGCTCTTTGTGGATTTAGCCTACATTCAACAATAAGCAAATATTTCATGCACTATCATGGCTGATTTCCAACCTCTAGACAGTATGAAGTTAGTATAAAAGGTAAAATTTAGTGAGTAAACTTAATCAGCATCATCATCTTAAATATATACATGTCTGCTACCCTTTATGTAACCCAACACTGACCAGACCGACATAGTTCATTACCACAATCCTGAAAACTAACCACTTTAGCCTGGACTAAACTGTCCATTTTTTCATGCAACCTTTAAATAACATAAAACTATTATGCTTTTTTTTTTTGCAAGACATTTCACAAAAAACACAATTCAGCTGCTTCACTGTTGAGGAGTTACCTATGGAAAAAAAACAAAAAAACTCATCTTTCTCTCCTGTCCTCTTTTTCCTTTTTTTTGTCCATCTCTGATGGTGCCACACATTACATTTAGCTACCAAGACACAATGTGTTACAAACTGCACAGAAAAAACGTTTATGTTTGCTGATATCTGTGAGCTGTTTGAAAAGATGGATTTGAAATTGCCACTTTAAAAAGTTAATCCGTTTACGCTGGCTTCTCTTCTGTGACGCTATTGAAGGTGTAAGCAGGTCACAGCAGGTCCGTCCAGCTGGAAGCAATGCCAGGCTACAGCAGATAAAAAATGAAAAAACTCTCTTTTTACAGTATTGCTTTTTACAGTATTAACCTGCCTATCAGATTAATTACTCATTTACAGAAGGTGCCAAAATGCCGTTTGGGATCATTCCAGACCACTTTAACCCCTGATTATGAACACCATGTGATATTATCTGGAAAGCATCTGATTGACCACATTTTTCACCATGACAATGATCCCAAACACACTGCCAGTGCAGTAAAAACACACCTGGATAGAAACAACATACAATGGAACACTATCAGTCATGGACTGGCCACCCCAGAGCTCGGACCTCAACATTACTGAAGCAAAGTATGAAGGAATTAGGGGTGTGTCAAGACTTTTGCACAGTACAGTATGTTGAACCAGTTACTTCACTGTGGAAGTCATCACAGTAACTGTAAAAATCTGTTGAACCCACATGCTGTTAAAGCATGGCAAACTGATGAATTTGTAGTCTGGTGCAGCATGAGCTTTCTAAGAAGAAGGAGAGTTTCTTACATCTTAGATCAACAGATGGCACTTGCTGTCCAGTAAACCTACAGATGCAAGGCATGAGCTTAGGTATTGGAAAACACTTTATCTGAGCAATCTCCTCTGTGTTCACAAATTATTGAAACTCTGTTGCAGTCAGGCTCTATAAACATTTTACAAAGTGCCCATGGGAGGAACAGTAAGGATGTGTGCAAAGTAGAGCTAGGTGAAATGTACTGGCTATCTACGATTGTCCATCATCAATTACATTTGGTAATCTTTTTTATTTTGGTGGCAATTTAGCGAGCTGCCTCCTTGAGAATTCTAATGTATAAATATTAACTTATAAAGCAACACAAGCTAGTTCCTTTTTCCTCTGTGTAGTGTTGACCTACAATGGACGGTTGCATACAGACACTGACAAATAGTTCTATTATGTATGACTAGCAAATGCAGAGCCATAAACAAATAAAACACCACTTTCCATTTCTGTGTCTGACAAATCTCCAAGCTAATAAGCAATCCCCTACCCCATGCTAGGTAAGCTAGCCACATGATGCTAGTTTTTTCACAAACTAGCATCATGTGCACCCAGATCATTTATTAGCATGTGTTTGTACCTTTAGAGGCTGCAAGGCAATCTGCATCTCTGCATCAGATTACTTTATTTACACACACACACACACACACACACACACACACACACACACACACACACACACACACACACACACACACACACACACACACACACACACACACACAGCTCTGCAGATATATTGCTGGACTTGTAGACCACATAATCAAACATGCCAGGTGCAGCCAAAGATAAGCCATTTCAGCATCATCAATCATCCACACAGGTAAAACAGGTATGTAATCATTCAGTTGTAACTTTTTATTGTCTTTCAGCTACAACACAGTGCAACAGATCTAATATGCAATATTTTTGTTTAGGAATTTGCAAATAATAATGGTGGTGGCATACGATAATTCTTTAATGACATCTACAAAATGATCATTTCAAACAATGCCATAAAACTGAGAGATTTACACTGCAATTTTAGATACACTATATTGCCAAAAGTATTTGCTTGTCTGCCTCCACAACCTGAACTTGCCTGACGTACCATGATGTCAGCCCAGCTTCAACTCTTCTGGGAAGGCTTGCCACAAAATTTAGAAATGTTAATGAGAACTTTCAACCATTCTTCCAGAAGTGCATTTGTGAGGTCAGACACTGATGATGGGTGAGAAGGCCTGGCTTGCAGTCTCCACTCTAATTCATCCCAAAGGTGTTCTATTGGGTTGAGGTCAGGACTCTGTGCAGACCAGTCCAGTTCTTCCACACCAAACTCACTCATCCATGTCTTTATGGACCTGCTTTGTGCACTGGTGAGCAGTCATGTTGGAACAGGAAGGGGCCATCCCCAAACTGTTCCCACAAAGTTGGGAGCATGAAATTGTCCAAAATGCCTTGGTATGCTGAAGCATTAAGAGTTCCTTTCACTGGAACAACTCCTGAAAAACAACTCCACACCACCACCAAACTTTACACTTGTCACAGTGCAGTCAGACAAGTACTGTTCTCCTGGCAACTGCCAAACCAGGACTTCTCCATCAGATTGTCAGATGGAGAAGTGTGATTCATCACTCCATAGAACATGTCTCCACTGCTTTAGAGTCCAGAAGTGGCATGCTTTACACCACTGCCTATGATGCTTTGCATTGTGCTTGGTGATGTAAGGCTTGGATGCAGCTGCTCAGCCACTGAAACCCATTCCATGAAGCTCTCTGCACACTGTTCTTGAGCTAATCTGAAGGCCACATGAAGTTTGGAGGTCTGTAGTGACTGACTATGCAGAAAGATGGAAACCTCTGCACACTATGCACCTCAGCATCCTTTCAGTTCGTGGCTGAGTTGTTGTTTCCCAATTACTTATAATCCCACTAACAGTTGACTGTGGAATATTTGGTAGTGAGGAAAATTCACGACTGGACTTGTTGCACAGGTGACATCCTATCACGGTACCACGCTGAAATTCACTGAGCTCCTGAGAATGACCCATTCTTTCACAAATATTTGTAGAAGCAGTCTGCATGCCTAGGTGCTTGATTTTATATACCTGTGGCCAAGGAAGTGACTGGAATACCTGACTTCAATGATTTAGATGGGTGAGTGAATACTTTTGGCAATAGAGTGTATCTGTGAGCCTGTCCTGTATAGAGTGCTGAAAAGCCATAAAGTGGCAATGAAGCAACCCCACAAAGTACCTTTTGAGAGAAAATGTGACAGACTGAAACAGCATCTGTATCAGGATGTGCAGGTAAAGTGTGCTGTGCTTCACACACAAGACCAAGTATTGTATATTGTATTGTTTAGTGTCATCTCTTTTCCTTTTATTATAGTCTATATATTTGCAGTAGTTGTAGAACAGTCTGATGGCACTGCTAACTGAAACATTATATTGTATATTTTATGTGCTTTTGCTGATGTTGCTGCTATGGATATTGTAAAGAATACTGCAACAGAAGGGAAAATAAAATCATAAGACCTTCATATTTATATATGTCAAACTGAGACAAGTCACAAATCAGAAGATTTGACAAAATATCCCGGGGTAGCATGGTGGAAATATAAGAATAAGTTTAGAATGCCTATTCCTATCATTTGGCCATACAACCAACACCAGCTGGCTCTCCTTGGACAACCTTTACAAGAATATTATCCCTGAGACTGACACAGGTTTGTTGAGAAATGTCTTGCCAGTTTTTCCATTGTCTGGGAAATGTCAGCTTCCACTATAGTATTGTCATCGCTAAATGGTTTGGAGCTACTCCAAGAATGTTGATGGAATTTCATTCACTGTACTTTTCATTCTCAAATCCTATTGAGAAACTGTTTGCTGTGTTGGGGTGAAACGTGTCACCATCCTCAAAATCTTTGTGGCCTTTGTGGCCTGCAATGAATGCTGCTTGTGATGACACAGCAGCAGAACAATGCAGGGGATAGTCATGGCCTACAGGAGGGTTCTTCTCATAGTATATCCGAGATGTAGACATATTCACTCACCAGCCACTTCATAAGGTACAATAAGTTCAAATACTCATTAATAGAAATATGTAAATCAGCAAATCACATGGCAGCAACCCAGTTGAAGAAAGGTGATTTAAGTGACTTTGAACATGTCAAGGATGTTGGTGCTGAAGATGGCCTGAGGATTTGAGAAAATCCTGATCTACTGGGATTTTCTCACACATTCTCTGGGTTATAGAGAATGAAACTGAGAAAATATCCAGTGAGCAGAAGTTCTCTGGGTGAAATGCCTTTGTTGATGCCAGAGGTCAGAGGAGAATGGCCACACTGCTTTGAGCTGACAGGAAGGCAACAGTAACTCGATTAACCACTTTTTGAACCAACGTATGCAGAATACACACTACATAGGACTTTGAAGCAGATGAGCAGCAAAAGACTCTGTGCCAATCCTGTCAGCTAAGAACAGGAAACTGAGGCTACAATTCCCACAGGCTCAGCAAAATTGGGCAATAGGAGATTGAAAAAAACTGTTGTCTGGTCTGACAAGTCTCAATTTCTTTGTGTACCCATTGTCTAATAGCTGCAAGGTGTTTGAATTTTTTCACATTTGGCATGTACCATTCGATTGCCAAGAGGTTGTGTGTGCAACACCCTCTGGGCAAACACTTACAATTGCAAGGTGACTGCACAGGTCACCTGGTGGGATGCAACCTGTCTCCAATCAATTATGGTCTGACTTGGGGTAACTGCAATCACTCTCAGATAGACTGTCAAAGTTTTGCAAATAATTGTCATTCAATTTATAAATGCAGACAGATTACCAACGAGCTGCAATTGATCTGAGTCAGTTGCTCCAGTTGGTGCAACTTATATATATGTGACGCATCTCTTTGGAATATAGGACTTGAGTTAACTGAGTGCCAAGTGGCTGTTTTCTAGTAAGATTAAAAAAAAAAAGCGAACAAAAATTTAATAAATAAATTAACCCCATCATTAAAAGGACATGGGTCAATTTCATCACATTGAAAATGCTTTTTAATGTACCTCCCACTGCTGCTCATGAGAAAAAAGTCAGGTCAAACTGTGTTGTGATTAAAGTTCATGGCAGTGTGGTTGATACAACTTTTTTTCTGACAGAAATATGGGGCCAGGTGTGACAGGCTTGAACCTTTACTGAAGCTCCCACTGTGAAAATGCTAAATAATTCACCACAAAAGGGCAGTTTTGAAAAGCGTTAAGCACTTGAGCTAACCTATCCAATATTGCATGGGGGTGGGGGGTTGGGGGTAAGCCCACACTGAATATTAAACTTTCATTTTATGCTACATTTAAGCTGATATATCATTAATAACAAAGAGGGCCTGGACACAAAAATTAAGAGAAATATTAAAAGATAGCTCACTGCAGGTAAGGAGGCTTATGTGTAAAAAATAAAACAAAACATGGAACAAGTCATCTGTTCTTAAACCATATAGATAACTTAAGATATAGACGACTGATGAGAAACATGGTAAGGCAACAAATTGCAGTAAAACATGCGCATATACTGCATGTTTGCAATTAGGTGTCACCTCGCCAGTAACAATCTGCAAAAAATGAAAGCTTTAAATTAGCTGTAGCTGGTTAAATAAAGACGTCTGGAGATGGTTATGTGTTTCTTTGGAGAGATGATCCATTTGTAAACCAAGCTGTGGACTGAGGACAGGACCCAGTACACAGAGACAGACGGCGAAGAGGAGGAAGGCATAACACTTGGCAGTGGAGGCGCAAACAGAGAGGAGGGGTAGGAAATAAGAAATTAAAAAAGAGAGAGCAGGGAAAGACAAACACAAAAACTGAAAGGAGATGATCGAGTCATCAGGCAGATGGAGGATGTAAACACATGAGATGGTGAAAGAGGGACGAGGAAAAAAGGTGGCCAAAGATGAAACTGGGACCAAATTATGCAAGAAGGAACCAAGAAGCAAAGCCTTGCTATGGGCTTTGAGATATTGTATGAAGCAATAAAACAAGCAGGCGTGACAAAAAAAAGATAAGGAGAGGGCAGAATGATAAAGGTCCTGGCTTAAGAAAGTACAAAGAGAAGAAAGAGCACAAGATGAGAGAAATGAGGAAAAATAAGTATGGAATAGGAGAAGATGTGAAAATGAGAGACGTGAAAGGGCAGCAAGCGCAAGAAATCGATTCCCTTTGGGGGTGGCAGGAACGGGCCAGTGAAATGCAAATGCTACATTATAAACACTCAGTAGGATATGACCACAACACAAGCTACCAATTGGTCCTGGATGGGCAATGAAAAATATTTTCACTGCTTCTCTTTCAAGTGTTTCCCTTATCAATGGAGTTGCTGTTGACTCACCACATGTACAGGCAGCAGAGTCTGCTTCTCACCCAGAATATTTTCAGTGCCTTTTATATTGAGACATTAAGTATTCACAAGCTGGCCACTAGGTGGCTATTATCTGGGCCACCTGTTGTTGCGATGGGGCACAAATGAGGGCAAGGGTATCAACTATTTCCAAGAGTGCAGTGGCCTCAATACTAAATATGAAATGTAAACAGTTCAAAACCCCAATGAAGTTGTCTGAACTGGGCAACTGAGCAGTATGGAGAAAAAAAAAAGTCTTGGACAGGGAGGTGACCAAGAACCAGAAAGCAATTCCAACAGAGCTTCAAGTTCAGTGCATTTGAAGAAAGGTTGACCATCTCTGCAGCATTTCCTTTCACTGGCCTGTGTTGTAAGGTATGGAAAACACTGTATTAAAAAAGCAGAACATGCATAGACTTTGCCTAATGGAATTTAAAAGGAGTCAGCTGACAAAAAAACAGATGCTCTTGTTAATTAAAGAAACTTATAAGTCTTTGGGAAGAACTAGGAGCAGTATATATATGGAACATCAAGGACTGCTCATCACATGCCTAATACTATCCCTGTAGTGAAGCTTGGTAGTGGCAGCATCATGTTACTGGCAGCAGAGACAAAGAAAATGGTCAAAGTTGCAGCCAAATATCAAGATGTTCTTGAAGAAATCATCCTCTGGTTTGACTAGGCTGAGTTAAGCATGACAGTGCCCTGATGCATACCATCTATACAATGCAGGAGGTGAGTCCTTGAGTGATTCAGCCAAAGCTTGCACTTAATCCTCACAGATCATCTGTGGAGAGACCTGAAGTTGGCAGTTTCCATCCAATAGAGCTTAAGAGGATGTGCCAGAAAGAATGGGATAAACTGCCCTAATCTAGGTTTACAAACCTTTAGAGACTTACCCAAAGAAGACTCAGTAGCTATAATATCTGCAAAAGTACTGAAATAAGCAATAAGCACCACTCTGTTGAAATGATATTCTGTCACTCAGACATTGACTACTTTTACATTACTGTTTGCATATATACTTTAAATTATTAAACAAAACTGTTTACTTTTAATCAAGATGTATTACAGTGTCACTGACTGAATAATAAAAAAATACAAAATAAAAAGACAAATACAGCCCTTCAGTGAACAGAATGGTTAACTGTAGAGTTAAGGGATCTGTACACACAGCTTGTCTCTGTGTAAACCTATTTACATCTGGTCAGGAGATGCACAGCCATTTTCAAAAACAAACCTGAGTTGATAAATAGGATTTTATGCATAGAAAAGCACACATGCATGGTTTGTGAACAGCGCTGCTCTTATGCACGGATGATAAATGATCTTGTGTTCACAAAAGAAAAAGATACTCATAGTGCCCAGATATGTTGTGCTCTTTTGTGCTTAATGGGCTTTGACAGGACTAGAGAGGATTTCCAGCAATAATACTTCCAAGTTCTGAAGATTTAATTTCATTGATAATATCACCTTGGTGGCCTGAGCCTAAGCCTCCATCCCTTGGTGCTGCTGTGAATTAAACCTCAGTCTCCCATCTCTCCCTCTTTCTTCTGTCTTGTCTTGTTGAAGTGTTGTTCGCATGTGTAAGTTTACTTTTGCCGTTGGAATCTGTGGCTTGGTGTATTGAAAAAAATACCCTGTGGCGATGCTTTTTTTCCCCCCTTTTCTCTCAATCAAAGGTGCCTGCAAACTCACACATAAACCCATGCACATGCCTTGCCATTGGCATCCTCATTATTAAATTCCCACAACTAGTGTAGAAGAATGAACGCCTCCCCGCAATTGCCCTGTGCAATCACTGACGCACTTGGTCACATAATAGCTGGTTTTCATTCATGCAGCTGGGTTGTTTTCCTTAAATCTGCCTGTTCTTTCTTGCCATTATTTTTCATACTCTCTGCCCTCAGTCTGGCTGCCTCAAAGCCCCTCTAATTGCATTGGGGATCGGCCTTTAAAGGGTTGCTATGGTGACCAGTAGAGCCCTCACTGCCACTTGCCTTGCTCGCTTTCCTGACTTTAGCTAAAGCTCGATCGTTCGCAATCTCCTCACTCTTTTCCTGTTTTATGTGCCACTGTACTTCCTACCTCATCTATACTTTTCCACTTCACAATATTCACCCCTTAATTATCTCCCACTTTTCCATGTGGCTTGATGAAAGCAGGGGAGGCCTCCCAGAGGATGAGTGATCTGCAGATGTGGGAGGAGAACGCCTTGCCAATAAACACTTTACATGTATCAGTGCATGTGCATGCATACACACATACATGGAAATCCCTAATCTAAACTCACAAACACACACACACACACACACACTGCTTTGAAAGTAATTCTGCTGTGTTGGCCAGTGGTGCCACAGCAGGGACTGAAAGGAAGCCCAGGCAGTGTTGTGTGTGTGTGTGTGTGTGTGTGTGTGTGTGTGTGTGTGTGTGTGTGTGTGTGTGTGTGTGTGTGTGTGCGTGTGTGTGTGTGTGTGTGTATGTGCATCATCGCAGCTGGCGGGCAATAAATGCATGCCGCTGACAGCCTTCACAATGAGAGGGCAACGTTGTCAGTCATAGAGAAATTACCTGCCAGAAAACTTCCCCACACTTCCACTTTAATCAGGAAGGTGAGGGTGATTACAGTGTACTCAGGAACTGAGCAGTAAATAATAGCCAAATAATCAAGTACCCCGTTCTAGTGACATTTCCAACAATGCAGTTTCTCTATGATTTTTTGGGGATTTTGCTGTGCTTGAAGAGTAGCCATCATCGTTGTGATGTTTTGGTACTTGTCAGTTAAATAGTGGCATTGGTACTGTCATGTCTTTGTTGTCTAGCGGCAGCCTATGGGGCTGAAAAATGAAGCCAATGTAGAGTTGTCAAACCTGCTGTTTCTCAAATGGCCACTTGAGGTTGGCTCCAAAAAGGGGAGTCAGTCCCCATAGAGTCCCAAACCATCCTAACTTACCTGTTTAGCCAACTGTATCTACTAAAGCTGACTCCACACAGGGACTCATGCACATCATTTTGAAGCTGACTGTTGGTTGCTTGCTGACATTCCATGCTCCTCTTGCCCAGGTAACCCTCTAATGTGTTTACTATTCTGTCATATGTCTTTTTTATTAATATTATTAAAATTCAAAACAACAGTAATTAAAATAATAAATAAATTATAAATTACTCCTTAAAATATGTGTAGTTTCTCGAAAGCCATTTAATTTTATCTGCTAATGAACCTGTTTGGAAATAATCATGTGGAACTAATTTTTAAAAATGCCTGGAGTTTAATCCATATCAGGCACAAACCAGGTGCTGTTTCTTCACAGAGTACAGTTATTAAACCTGCATCAGTGCAGACTTTGGAACAGCACTTAATGTAGCTTAATCCTTCCATGTCGAGGCCAGTTGGAATTGGGCCTGTGAATGCAACTCAGTAGCATCACCCTTTTATGTGGCCTCAAAAGAAAGACACTTAACAGTTTCAGATCATCAAACAAATTTTGATATTATACATACATACAAACATAACACTAGTAAATACAAAATTTTTTAAAATAATGATTTCATTTATTTAGGGAAAAAAGCTATCCAAACCTACCTGGCCCTATGGGAAAAATGTAATTTCTTTTTTTTTCACTAGCCACACCCAAGATTACTGCCAGACCTGTTGAATCAAGAAATCACCCATCTGTCTGACCTGAAGTAGGCTAAAAAAAAAAAAAAAACAGCCCAGCATGCCATGATCTAAAGCAACAGCTGAGAAACAAAGTCAGTCTGGAAAGCATTACAAAACCATTCCTAAGGCTTTGGGACTCCAGTGAACCATGGTGAGAGCCATTATCCACAAATGGAGAAAGCTTGGAACAGTGGTGAACCTTCCCAGGAGTGGCAGGTCTACAAACATTACTGCAGGAGTGCATCAATGACTCATCAAGGAGCTCACAAAAGAACACAGAACATTTAGAGAACTGCAGGCCTCACTTGTCTCAGTTAAGGTCAGAGTTCATGATTCAACAATAAGGAAAAGACTGGACAAAAATAGCATCCATGGGAGAGTTTCAAGGAGAAAACCACTGCTGACCTAAAAGAACACAAAGGCCCATCTCACATATGCCCAAAACCATCTTGATGACTTTTGGGAAAATATTCTGTGGCCTGACGAGACAAAAGTTGACCTTTTTGAAAGGTTTGAGTCCCGTTACATCTGGCATGAAACTAACACAGCATTTCATAAAAAAGAACATATCAAGAGTCACACCGAGAGTGTTAGTGTGATGGTTTGGGGCTGGCTTGCTGCTTCAGGACCTGGATTACTTGCTGTAATTGATGGAACCAGGAATTCTGCTCTCTACCAGAAAATCCGGAAGGAGAATGTCCGGCCATCAGTTAATCACCACGCCCTGAAGCTCAAACTAGCAGGGTTAAGCAGCAGGACAATGATCCAAAACACACCAGCAAGTCCACCTCTCACCTCTGCCTCAAAAAAACAAAAACCAAAAACAAATGAAGGTTCTGGAGTGGCTCAGACAAAATTCTGACTTAAATCAGATTGAGATGCTTTGGCGTGACCTTAAATAGACCATTCATGCTCAAAAACCCTCCAATTAAAACAATTCTTAAAGAAAATTGGGCCAAAATTCCTCTACAACGATGTGAAAAACTCATTGGCAGTTATCGCAAACACTTGATTCCAGTTCCTGCTGCCAAGGATGGCACAACTAGTTATTGGGGGCAATTACTTTTTCACATAGGGCCAGGTAGGTTTGGAAAGCTTTTTTTTTAAATCATCATTTAAAAACTGCATTTTGCATATTTAAGAAATCCAGAAACAGATAGATAGATAGATAGATAGATAGATAGATAGATAGATAGATAGATAGATAGATAGATAGATAGATAGATAGATAGATAGATAGAATCACATTAATTTTTCCAAATGGTTGCAGATTAAGTAGCTGTTATCTGTGCCACCTGCTGTTAAAATGGTAAACAAGTCCAGTGTGTATGTGTGTATGCAAGTGTGTCTACTGTAGACAACATTGATCCACAGCCATGTTCAGCTGGGTGCTACAAAGCCAGCACCAAGGGAAGTCAGAGCCCCACTAGATTTGCCAGTTTATAGCACACAGGCACACATGCACTACAAGCATACCCTCTACTCACACAGAGTGCGCACACACGTACTCCAAAGTTTGCACACATAAACACTGACGTGAGCAACAAAGCGTAAAAAGCCCAACAGCCTCTGCAGCTCTATTGAGCAATGTAACTTGAGCATGAAGAGGTCATTAGTGCACAGTGTCTGTTTTTCTTTTCCTTCGTCTCCTTCAGTACCGTAGGGCATGTGCTTCCATATAGTATGTGTGTGGCACGCATATTTCCGCAACTAGTTAAACTAGGTAAAAGCCCCTGCTGATCTAGCCATTTCCTCTTTGCATCAGCAGACAAACAAGCCACAGGGAAAACTACACATTCTACTTACCTCCATCACTCTTCCTGTTCTGTCTCTTTTCTTCTCTACCTCTTTTGGCATCTCCACACTGTCATGATTGTCTTTGTTCTGTCTGCTCCTTCCCAATCAGTCTTCATGCATTCCTCCTTCTACCTCTACCTCTCACTCTCTGTCTCTCTCTATTTCTACTCATCCACTTTGTGTTTTATTCCTTCACGCACAAGTTCCCGGTTCACTCTCCATCTTCATCTTAGTTCTTCTGCCTTCAATAATTCAAGCAGCCTTTCTCTTGGTGTACAGTGTATGAAGCAGAAGTCCCTCCAGAGCCACAGACAGCAAGCTTTGGAGCACTGCTGATGGAAGTGTGTGCTTGTGCCTTTTTATTTTAGAGTGTTTAAAGATGGAGAAATGGAATGCATGTTGTATGCATGGATTTGTGTGTGTGTGCAATCATTGTGAATAATTTAATCAACCTCAATTTTGAACATAAGTGGATAGGTCAACTAAACCACTTACTTTTTTTTTTTAAACTTCCTTGTAGTTGGTGTAACTCTAAAAAAATGGCTTAAGGGAAAAGAGTTTGCTAGGTTAATGTTTAGGCCAGACAAAATAATTTGTTTAACTTTTGTTTCACTTTAAATAGGTTATTAAGCTAACATTAGCTCAGTTAGCTACAAAGAACTACCAGGTAACACATTAGAGGTGGGAATCACCAGACACACCACAACACAATCACTATGCAATATGCTGAGTATTGCCAAAAGTATTTGCTCATCTGCCTTCACATGCATATGAACTTGAGTGACATCCATTTCTTAAGCCATAGGTTTTAGTAGGATGTCGTCCCACCCCACGTATCTCAAATTTTCACGTTAATAACTCAAAATTTCGTCTTAGTGCTGCCAATCAGGAAGTGCTGAGAAAGAGGTCATTTCCTTGTTGCCCAGAAGCAGGTGATGCATGCGCACTCAAAATGGGGTAGCGACAATATCAGTGAGCTAGCAGTATGTAGCAAACATGAACAAATTGTCTGTAAACTGTCAAAATGCCTTCTAGCAAAAAACATGCCGAGTTTTCATGTCGATCTGTTGGATGGATGATGCCTCCAGCCTCCTGTTTCCGGTTAACAAGGAAATGATGTACTGTCACAGAGCTTCCTGATAGGCAGTGCCAAGTTGAAATTTTGAGTTATTAATGTGCAAATTTGAGATACAATATTTGAGATTTCTCTAAATTTTGAGAAAACAACTCAAATTTTCGAGTTACAGATGGGAATTTTTTGGGTTTTTTTTTAATAGTAGCAGAAAGAAACTTCCATACAGGTCTATGCCGTATCAATTTGTCCCCCACGACGATCACATACAGGCCATAGATCACTGATTTATCAAAGAAAACTGGATACTGGATTCAAATAAACATCCATTTATTTGACTGTAAATCCTTTACAAATCAGCCTGAAAAGTTTTCTTTTAGCTTTGCTTTGGTGTTGTGCGGCACAATGCACATGCACTTCACTGTGTCTTGGTTCACTAACTTTACATTGGGATGACAAGACAAATGAAACTTTCAACTTCATTATAAACAGGAAAACTCGATTAAAATTTTATTAAAAAAAAGGGAATAAAAAGTGACATATCGGAGGTGTCCTCTAATCATTTTACAAACATTTCTTTCACAATGATGGTCTATGGGGAGAATACTTTTATAGTATAGTATAGATTTTATTGCATCAGTCATTTGAAAAAATGGCAGCAGGACTATATTCAGTTCTGATACATTTGTGGTGTAAATACTTAGTTTGTACAACCAGCGCAACTTTTTAAGTGGCTCAGTACTACCTAAACAATTGGAAGGATAGATGAAGAAAGAGGGAAAAGAAATGAAAATAAATAGCATCAGAACACTCAACCGATTAAGCCGATGTCTGTGAATAAAGTCATTAGAGTCGATAAATCTTCCTCTGTATTGAGGCTCCTTAAGAAAGTGAGAGAAGAGAAAAGCAGCAGAAGTTCATGATGCAAAGAGATGAAGCAATAAGACAAGAAAGGCTATCAAGTACTTTTTTCCCATGCAGCCAAAGGGAATTTTGGGTCACGTAAGAAGTAGAGATAGAGTGCATTTGCAGCCTCTGGAGAATTTCAAATGGGAAATCATTCGACTTGACAAGTACATTAAAATCCAATATATTCACTTTATGCTATTCTGGATAGCTCCTCCCCTTTCAACACACACACATACACACACATAGACACACACATACTTTGTAAAGGCAGCTCTTGTGGGTAATCAGCAATATTATTCAGAATTTGTCATTTTGGGCACTTGACTGCGATCCCAGTGACAGTATAAGAGTACTGTAATCACTCTTCATGACTGCTTGGCACATGTCGATGTCCATAAATGCAGACTGATTCAAAAGCTGGGGATGCTGCAACAAACACAGAAATGTGCATAGGTATTCCTGAACAAACATCATTCTATTTGCGAGGCACACAGATGGTACACAGAGATGTATAATGCTTGCTAAAGCACACACAAAATCATTAGCAAGAAGTGGTCAATGATCATTGTTTACCAATGGTTTAGGTAGCATCCATATGCCTCTAATGAATAGCATTAGGGTGCAGGTCGGAGTCTGCACACTAATAGGAAGGTTAGTGTGACATTTCAGCAGTCTCAGTATTACTCCTACAATTACCTCTTGACATTTCTGCATTAGGCTCATATTGAGGCCTGTTTCTCTGGTCTCGCCGAGTGTGTGTACGTGTACCTATGTCTGTATGTTGAAAGTGGCTGATTAATCCTATTATTTACCATCACTGCAAACATTTACAGCTGTAATTTCCACCCTTGTCTTTGATAGTGAGTGGGCTTTGGGGCTGCCACTGTATCTACATGGACTCAGACTCCAAATCCCCACAACAGCCACTGTCAAGACTTAATGAGTTTACTTCTTCACCTTGTTCTCATTTAAATAATGGATGGGATTCAATTTTATCAAAGGGCATTTTTTTGGGGGGGGGGGGGGGGGGGGGGGGGGGGTTACCGTTGGTGGTGGTGGTGGTGTTGACTTGAGAGAATGTTAAAACGTCATGATCACATAATGGCAGTTTGAATCAAAGGCGATCTGAGCAGCATTGATATTCCTTCACTTTAAGGAAGGAGAGCTCTAAGTGTGTGTTTCTGTGTGAATGTGCGTGTCGATTGCGTGTCTGTAGCTGCTTCTTCTACAGTGCCCAACTTCAAAAGCAGCGTCTCCACTTTAATCTTCTCTTCTCCTGCACTGCAGACCCAAAGAAAGACAGAAGAGAGTAGCCCAGGCTCTTTGTGCCACTCCCATACTTCCCAAAGATGCCTTTTTTTCTCTCTCTCTCGCTACACAAGCTCACTCTCTCTCTCTCTCTCTCTCCCTCTCTCACCTGTACGCATATTCTAAAATAAACACACACAAAAGTATTCAAATGCTTGCTGTGTAAATACCCACTACACATGCTGCGTGGCCTTGTAGTGACTTACAGTAATAGTCTCATCGTTCTTACTCTTGCTCCCACTCACACAGTCACACTGCATTGCAAAGCGTTGGCGCAGTGAGGTGAATGTATCAGGCATATTAAGTCATACTAGGAGGGCGCTGAGCAGCAGACTGGGGGAAAGCTGCAACTGGCACCTTGCAATTTCCACCACTGCAGCGTCAAAAATTGAAAAGCCAGTTCCAATTGGAACCCAGTAATTAGAACTGACCTGAATGGCTGCACTGAATATGGAATGAGACAGAGAGAGAGAGCGAGTGAGCGAGAAAGAGAGAGAAGGGCCAAGTGGAAACAAGGACAAATGACCTGAACCTCAAAAAGCAACAGTTCAGTGGATGGGAATAAATCAACACTGTGGTATCATCATAACGACCAGATGATTATGTTTGACAGTCACACTCTGCAGAATTCCTGCCAGCCTTAAAGAAACAGTACAAAATTTGAGGGAAAACCAGCTTTGGGGTTGGGATTGGGGTCTTCTTCATATCCCAATCATCCCCCCGTGAGTAAACTTACACTTGTTTAGCATGTAGGTCTTTTAAAAAAGCACCTTGTAAAATATCCATGGACAGCACTGCTCTGCAGCAGAACTCTTAACTAATATCACATTTATAAAATCAAACAGAAGCCTGAGTGACAGTAGCACAGCTGTTAGGTTTAATATGATATGATTTTATAAATCCCACTCCCCCAAAGGGTTTTTTTTTTTAAGTCACTTTTCTGTGGCTAAATTAGCATTTAGCTGTCGATTGTATAAGCAGATAGAATATTTTTGGTAGAATGGTTCCATGTCAGACTTTTTCAGCTGTCACAGTAGGAAAAGTAACAGGTGATACAAGTTGGCATTAAAGAGTCTCGCTGACAGGCTCCCAGGGAGGCAACACTGAGCTTCTAGAAATGGAATACAGTTGTTTTTAAGGTTATCACCTGCCCCTGTGATCTTCCTGCTATGACAAGCTAAAACGTGAAAAGGCTCTATTGTTATTGCTGCTATTACTACTGTTTATATAGCATTTCAAAAGCCCCGTCTCTACTCCATCATCCACCTCTCCTCTCCTCGTCTGCCCTCCTCTAGACAGGGAAGGGATTAGCGTCACTGCACTGTGCTGCATTAAGCTTAGTATTGTCATACAGTATGCAGGGAGCAGCGAGGCCAGAGACTGGATCTCTGCATGTACAACACTGCAGATCTACGGCATACTATCTCAAATTAAAGTTTAATTTTCTCTTTTCACTTCATCTTCCTCTGTCTTCTCTCTTTTCTTCCTTCTATCTTCTGTCTTCCTTCACCCAGGCCTGTTTCTGCTGACCCTGTCCCTCATTCCCAAAGCTCTCAATCACTGATGGCCCTACACATATCTCTCCTCTCAGTCTTTTAAATTCCCATCGGTTTTACATTGACCCTCACCTTGTCCATGGACTGAAGCACTGACCCTGGCACCAGAGACTTAAAATGAGAAGATCGAAGAGGAGCTGTGGGGCTAGAGAGAAGCGGAGTCAAGAAAATGTCAAGAATGAGTGACAGGGGAAATCATATAACTTGGAAGGGTAGCTACGTATAGATATGAGCAATGGGATTTATTTTCAAGGAAACACATCCTTGGGCTGGCACCAAAACCTCCTCTCTCTGTATGCTTAAGAGAAATGGTGAGATAGATGTTAAGATATAATGAAAACCTTAAAGTACAATGTTAAAGTATCAAAAAAAAAAAAAACAGCTTTGCACCTAAATTAAAATACACTGCTCAAAAAATAAATTAATTAATTAATTAAAGAAATGCTTTTCAATCAGCATATAGCATTAAAATTCTGGGATATTGATTTGGTCAGTTAAGTTGCAGAGGGGGTTGTTAATCAGTGTCAGCTGCTTGCAAAGGTAGCCCAACTCCTCCAGGATGGCACATCAATACATGCCATTGCCAGAAGGTTTGCTGTGTCTCCCAGCACAGTCTCAAGAGCATGGAGGAGATTCCAGGAGACAGGCAGTTACTCTAGGAGAGCTGGACAGGGCCGTAGAAGGTTCTTAACCCATCAGCAGGACCGGTATCTGCTCTTCTGTGCAAGTAGGAACAGGATGAGCACTGCCAGAGCCCTACAAAATGACCTTCAGTAGGACACTGGTGTGAATGTCTCTGACCAAACAATAACAAACAGACTGCATGAGGGTGGTGGCCTAAGGGCCCGATGCTCACTGCCTGGCACTGTGAAGCCCGACTGGCATTTGCCATAGAATACAGAGTTGGCAAGTCCACCACTGGTGCCCTGTGCTTTTCACAGATGAGAGTAGGTTCACCCTGAGCACATTCTTACAGATATGAAAGGTTCTGGAGAAGCAGTGGAGAATGTTATGCTGCCTGTGACATTGCTTAGCATGACCAGTTTGGTGGTGGGTCAGTGATGGTCTGGGGAGGCATATCCATGGAGTGATCCGCAGACCTCTACAGGCTAGGCAACAGCACCCTGACTGCCATTAGGTATCGGGATGAAATCCTTGGACACATTGTCAGATGCTACGCTAGTGCAGTGGGTGAAGGAATCAATATCATTGGCTGGACCCCACACTCGCCTGACCTAAATTGAAAAGAACACCATCAGGTTGCAGCTCAGTCTGTCCATCATTTTTTCTCTTTGATTTTCCAGGTGTCTTTGATTTCAGCCCTCTGTAAGTTTATAACTTTAATTTCCATCAAATGATGTGGCATCCTTTCATTCCTAATACATTACCTAGTCCATATCAGTATAGATATCCAGCATGATTTTTATTCAATTGAGATCTGATGTGTTTTCAAAGTGTTCCTTTAATTTTTTTTTTTGAGCAGTGTTGTTCCTGCAGTGTGTGTGAACTGTTCAGTGGTGTGGCGACAGTTTTGTGTATTGCTGGGCTTTATGAAGATAGCCTTGTGGCCCCTTGCTGAGGCAAACGAGTTACTCTCTTTGAAAAGATAATATGAACATGCATGTACCAATTAATAAAATAAAGACCTGAAGAGTTTATTACTGTTAAAATGCAAAGGTTTAAAAGAACTTGTGAAAACACTGTTAACTGTCTGAGGTCTTAGTCATCATTGTAACTCTAACCCAGGGGTCGGCAACCTGTAATCTGGAAAGAGCCATTTGAACCCGGTTTCCACGGAAAACAAAACACTGAGAGCCGCAAATACTAGCGGAAGCCAGTAGCGGCTACCGCGAGTGACGCAAATATTGAGAAACTAAAATAAATAAATAAATAAAATGCTTTTATTTTAATATTTCAGGGTCACAATAATGTTCCAATTTAAAACTACAACAAAAACCGAACTGACAAAAATAAAATGCACTTCAATTGGATACTTATAATTTACTTCCTGCGAGCTCCACAGAGCCGCAGATTAAGCCTGAATGATCCGCATGCAGCTCCGGAGCCGCGGGTTGCCGACCCCTGCTCTAACCCCTACTGTAACCCCTATATTTTTTGAAAAAAATTGTTTTTGATGTGTGCCAGTTAAAATGATTTTTTTTGGTGTTGTTGTTCATGATAGCCAACACTTGGAAGAACAATTAAAAAAATAATAATCTCATCTCTTTGCATTGAGATTACCTTCAATGATGACAAGCCTGGTTGTCAGCACCTGAGGTACCAGAAGCTCAAAACACGAGTCAGTAGCAGAAGAAGCTGTTAATCACTGGCAGAAAACATTTGGCAGGTTTTTCATGGGTGCACCCACATACTCAAATCTGCTCCTCAACCCACAAACGCATTTTCCTCACAAATATGGCTCCGTTTAAGGGGAAACTAACAGACTTTCCAATGGCTCCAATTGCTAAATTGTTATTTCTTCAGGCTTCAATCATCCAATTCAGTAAACGGCACCAAGGAAGAGTCAGTAGCAGAATAAGCTATAAGGAATTGGCAGAAAAGTTTTTCATGGCCACAACCCACATACTTAACTCTGCTGCTCAACACACAAATGCACTTTCCTTACAAATGTGGCACATTTTAAGGTGAAATGAACAGGCTTTCCAATGGTATAAGATTTATTGCCAAAAAGCATAGTTAGAACAAAGAAATAACAAACCACATACAAATTTCCTTACATTTTGTGCTAAGTTTATTATTTTAAACATTGGTCAAGTATCAGCCCAGAATTTTATCAGTGCTTTTCCTACCAAGCACACGTTCAAAGCAAGCCTGTCAATCTTCTTGTGAGGCCCCGCCAGAGTCATGACTTGAATCCAATTGAATATCTCTGGAGAGACCAGAATGGCTGTCCACTGATGGTCCCCATCCAATATGACAGTGCTTTCAAAGATTTGGATAGCAGAAAATCCCCCAATTCTTAATGTGCAAAAAAACATGTTGCTTCAAACTCAATACCACAATCAATGTGATATATATATATACAGTCACACTAAGATGCCCAGGTTGCAGCACAATGAATTTAGACACACACACACACACACACACACACACACACACACACACACACACACACACACACACACACACACACACACACACACACACACACACACACACACACACACACACACAGAAAATCTCAGTCCAATCTTTCTATTAATTCCTTGGCTGCTTTCACTCAACACTAAATCCAACACAGAGCATGATAAACACCATTTAACCTCTGTACGCCTGACAATTTGAAGACTGGTCCTTTAATTGCTTTTTGAAATTGAACTGAATGATTAAAGGTTCTCACTGATGTTTTCTGTGCATAAATCATATCTGTCTGCAGATATGAAACAATGAAGTGTTCTCAGCATGTCACCCAGAACACAATCAGTGTTCCCACATCCAGATACTATGAAAATTGGATCAAAAGACTTTCTTATCAGCAGAGGATAGATTTTCTTGCATAATCCACTTATTTAAACACTAATGATTAATTACATTGTTCATAAAATGTCAGGCTATAGTGAACAAGACCCATCACCAATATCCTCCCGGGATTAATGGACATATGAAATAAATGTAGAAGTCAGGATAACATTAAAGCCCTATTTCATAATAGAAACCCCTTCGGGAGACAACTTATTACCTTCTGCAACACTTGCCCTAATTTGTAGCCCTTGTCCAAAACTTTTATCCAAATACTTTTAGTCACCCCTGGGTTAGTAAAATATAATGCATATTCCAGCAAAAATATGTTTCAGTATTAACAAAACTCATTAAATCCAAACAATTTTAAGCATGCTGTAAGAGATTGATATTCTGTGATTATCTTTAACGTTTCTACAAGTACCTTTTGTTAATCACATCCTAGAACAGAATTCCCATTCAATTCCATGACAAACAAATTAGAGAAAGTACATACTACATACTATGCTACACAATGTCTTTTTATTTATATAATCTATAACAATGAGCCAGACATAATGCATACTTACAATGTACTCACATCATATTATACTCATATACATAATGTACCCATACTATATAATCTGCTGATATCATGCATTATAATGTCACTATAATCATAATGGAACCATGTTGTTCACATTTGAGCAATATTGCTGAGCAGTAGGTATGGCTTTAATACTGCTCAATGATGAGTCATAGTCTGTACTATTTATGATCATGAGTCATCTCTGATCAACACATTAGACAATGCTCAGCCAATCAGAAGTTGTCATCACAGGCTAATCAATAAGGCTGCAGCCTAGAGCTGATGTTACTATAAACAGACTGGCTCTTTACCTACAAATCTGGGGTTACCCAGTTTCTCACTATCTACCTACTGCCAGCTGTTCAGTGACCTAGGTTGCTAGATGTGGGGAATCCCCACTTTCTTCATTTCAGTCAGTAATGGTCAAGTAGGTATAGCCAATCACACAACATAATATGATCACATGATTTGGCTAAGCCAATCAGGCATGAGAAGGAGGCTGGTTATCATTAGCATATATTATCATAGCATTAGCAGCCTGAAATCCCCCATGTTGTTTCCTCTCCACTTCACATAAATACAGTCAAAGTGTACAAAAGGTATTAAACATCCAGGAATATGAATATCACGTTGCAGATCTTTGAAGTGGAAAAACCAAATTTCATGGTTCAGCTCCTTGTGGTTTTGAAGTCTATAGACTGCAAAGGTAAAACCTCATGGACTGGGACAGACAGACTCCTCCCTCTTTATATTGCATGGGAGGATATAAATCAAATTCCTAAATAGCTAAAATGACACATTTGGATACAGAAATTATTTAAAATGCACTCAAAAATAATAAAAACAATGTCAAATGTTATAAATATGCATTCTTTTCAATGGGCAGCCAGGAATTTATCTCCTCTAGTTGTTGAAACACTTCCAGCTGTATGAAATTTACAGGAAAATGGCCCTTCAGCTCCTGTGTACGTGACCTCAGTAAACACTGTATTTGTAAGTTCATGGGTTCAATTGCTATTCTGAAGACTTACTCAATACAACTTAAAGACCATTTTATAAATTATTATTAGAGTCAGAAAGGGCAATAAAGTGGGATATTATCATTGGCAAATGACCTGTCAATCAGAAGCTGTTATTCAATGACTGCGCAGCATCCTTGGTTTCCCAGTCAGAACCACCCCTCATTTGTCACATCCAGTTTAATAACAACAAGATGGCATCAGCAAAAGCATCTGTCCATTCATTTATAACAAAAACCCCAAAACAAAACATTCATCTCAAGATTTCCCAACAGAATTTAATGACCAATGGGTGACATCATATTGGCTACATTTATCTACAGTTTATGGTGAACCAGTTCTTGTCCTGTTGCAGGTTCTGGTTAGAGCTCACAGCAGACTATCCTCACCACCTGCAGTCCAACACAGTAGAGTTATAGTCTGTCCAAGTAGACTCAAGTAGCTGAATGATGCCAGACTGCCACAATAGTGACATGGAAAAACAAGATGGAAAGGGATGGGGCTAGCTGCTTAGCAGAGACTGAACTTTCAATGAAATAGTAAAGGTATTGTCAGCTTTTGCATTAATTGCAGATGGCACCATTTCCTTAGACCAATGAATGCATAAAATAAGAAAATCCATTGCCAAATATACTTGAGCACCATGGCCAAGTGAAGTCTACATGTGGGAAACACTGAAGACTGTATAAGCTTTCCCACACTGAACACTGCAAGAGAGTAAAAACAGTAAATCAGTAGGTTAGTTAAGCCGCCAGCGGATGAGCTGGAGGCAAGCAGCTTGACAGGAAGAGGAGAAGACATGTATTCATGCTGTTAAAACTATGGCGTTAATTTACTGCACATTCACGTAAACAAACATACTCTGAATGTTTTGCACTCCTGCAGCTCAACATAGACACTAAAATCTGCAGACACACACTCACAGGGATGGGGAAATGTATTCCATTAGTGGGTACAGTAGGTACCAGAACTCTGGCTGGTGTTCAGTCTCCATAATGGCCTGAGTCCCACAGCCCTGCAGTGATCCAGCCATTCTTGTCATACTGGCAAGAGTGTGTGTGCATATGTGCATTTGTGTCTGTGTGTGTGTGTGTGTGTGTGTGTGTGTATGAGCTATGCTAGTGTGCCCTCCCCCCTCCCCACCCACCCATGGAGCTTGTCTCTTATCTATTTATGTGCCTGCTGGTTTCCCTGCATTTGCCACCCATGTTTGCACAGTGGGGAGTCACATCTATAGTCTGAAAACCCGAGGTACTCAACTTTTGTTCTATATTGAACAATCACAATGTGGATCATTACAGCTGGTAAAAGTAATATTGTTGCCACTGCTAATGCTTAAGTCGCTTGTCTCTGCCAAGTAATAAAATCATTTCTGTGTTAAATTCTAATCCCTTCTCACTGAATTTATAAGCAGTGTGCTGCTCATTAGCTGTGCCCTTCATAGTCCAGAAAGAGGTCAGGGTCCCTTCAGTATCATGTCGGGCCACTGGACTTTTGCTCCCTTGCAGTCATGCAGTCAGGTCAGAGCTGTGAGAGAGCCATCTTGCTTTTTTATTGGCTCTGCCTGCTGTCTCTGTCCCTCAGCTAGAAGAGATACATTTAACCCGAGCTGGCCCCTAGTGGAAATTACAGTTGCAGCTAGTATAATGATATCATGTTGAAGTTTTTACTTTTGGGAAGTTATAAGTGAAAACCTTGCAATTTTTTTTCTGGGTGTGTCAAAAGCAGTCTCCATTCAACTGTCAAATTATCTTTTAAATGCTAATTGAAACTTAAATAGATTTTCTCAGTTGGAAACTCTAATAAACAGACTCAAAATCCAATCAAAAAATGTTGAGTAAATGGAGTAAGTGAAATGAATTGACTATTGTAATATAGTCAGCTAAGGCCATATTTCCTTATAGCTTAGAATAAAATGTGAACGTGTGTTAATCAGTATTTGTAAAACAGCAAAAATTTGTAAGAAATAAAATATCAAAAATATCCTGTTGTGCAAAAAGGATTAAATGTTTGGTTTGGGTGATAATAGATATCCTAAAATTTATATTGTTAAAATACTTTTTTTTTTTTAGGGAACTACTGTACATTTGCTGAGTACTGGTAATGGCCAGCCTTGCTGAATTATATCAGTATAGTACTGTGCAAAAGTCTTGAGCCACCTCTTATTACTTACTTCCTCATTTGTATTTTCCTTCCAAGGAGCCAGACAATTCTTGTCATTTTCAAAGTGGCCTTGAGCAATAGTTCTCCAGTCAGGAGTGAGGTACAAGAATGAGTGTCTGCATCCATCTGTAAAACACAGTGGAGGCTCTGCCATGATTTGGGGTTGCATTTTTGCCAGAGGTGTTGGTGATCTTGTGAAAAATCGATGGAATTATGAACGCAGAAAAGTACCATCAGATTTTGAGCCATCATGAAATGCCATCTGGAAAGCATCCGATTAACAATCTCTTCATTTTTCAGCATGACAATGACCCCAAACACACTACCAAAGCAGTAAAAGCATACCTGGATAGAACAACACACAATGGAACACTAACAGTCTTGGATTAGCCTCCCCAGTTCAGGTTCAGTTCAGGCTGTGCTGAAGAATAAAGGTGGCCATATCAGATGTTGACTTTACAGCTCATTGGAAAACTCTGTTTCTGCCTTATATACCATATTTCCATTAATGTTTGCACATTTCTGCACCTATTTCACATTTCCTAGCAAAATATAAAGAAATGCGGGTTGGCACAAGGTCAGTGGCCTTTATCTGTCCTTTGTGTCACATGAATTATGTGCTGGCAATTTGTTAAAAAATATCTTTATTTCTGGAACCAAAGAGGAAAAAAAGTGAAATGATATGTACAAAATATCAGTATCTGATATTTTGTACATATCAGATACTGATATTTTGTACATATCAGTATCTGATATGTACAAAATATCAGTATCTGATATTTTGTACATATCAGATACTGATATGTACAAAATATCAGTATCTGATATGTACAAAATATCAGATACTGATATTTTGTACATATCAGTATATCAGTATCTGAATCAGCTATTGGTCAAGTTTAGGCCTAGAATTTCACAGCTGATTCATTCCCAGTCAGATTAATTCCCTTCCCTCCTTAACATTCACTCCAATACAACTATGATAAAACTACTTGGAGCTGCTTTAAGTACTAAAAGGAACATAAACGTGATGTATTTCTGGTCACATGCACGGCGGGAACTCAGACATAGTAATGAATCCCATTACAATACCCACCCAGCATCATCCTACAGGAGGCTCAGCTTTGTCAGAGGTACAAAAGTGAAGCTTTTAGGGCTCTCATTTGCCAGCTCCTGCCGAGAACGCCGCTGACAGCCAACACTGCTGCAATAACTGTATCACACCTCTGATGGATGGCAAAATATATCACTGGATTTTTTTCTTCATCTACCTCACAGATTACACACAGACTCAAAGACAGAGCCCCACAGAGAGAGGAGAGCCAGAGGATAGTGGAAAAGGAAAAAGGTTCAATATTTGGTGCATATGTGTCTGCATGAAAGACACCTTGAAGGCAGAAGGCAACCAGTGAGACTTTACATCTCAAAACTCTCATTTAGAGAGTCTCTTTGTCTTTGTGTTTCCTCTCCTCTGTCACAGAACACCAATCTCTCGGTCACATCCCAGTGTGACTCAGCACCCCACTGATCAAACACTGAGTCCTTCCTCTCCACCATTTCCACCTCCCTTTCCCTCACACGTCTTCTTCCTCCTTTTTCTCTCTGACAGACAGTTGGAGGCAGCTGCAAACAAATAGCTCCTGAAAATGCCCCCCTGAGGGACCAGCCCTGTATTCTTGAAAAGTAAGAAGCGCCCTCGAGGACAAGGCTTTATAGCAAAAGTAGCGAATAACAAGCCAGAGAGAAAATAACAAGATAGGATCACAAACACAACTCTCTCTCTCTTCTTTTTCCCTTCTTTCCTCAAGCACTGGTGCATAGCTGGCAGCAAGGATACCAAGAGACAATGGGGCATATACTGTATATATATATATATATATATATATATTTTTTTTTTTACAGCTGCACTTGTTTCTCTCTTCATTATTTGTCCCACCCTGTCATTTTCTGACATGACATCCTTAAAACCGTGCCCCCCCCCCCCCCCCCCCCCCCCCCCCCCCCCCCCCCCAAAAAAAAGTTACATTTTGTTCCTAACTGCCAGCTATTGAGCTAATAACGCCACCTTTTAATAGAAAAACGAGCCTGTTTCCTTTAAAGTCATTTTCTTAACTGACAAAAGGCATTGCAAATCATCTGTGAATGCTCTGATAGACCAGCCAAGCTCAGATGAGATGAGCTCCGTCACAGTCCAGAGAATTAACCATCATGACGGAATGAATAACACTCCCAGCCATCAGTGCGCTGGCTTGTGAGAAAGAGACGCAGCTCAACAGTCATCCCTGTAATTATGTTTTGTAAGAGCATGACATGAGATCAAATGGCAGCGTCATTTAATAGGTAGGTAAGTAAAGTGCACGTCCACCCTGTGCTTGCTCTGGAGTAAAAACCTGTCAAAGTGGAAGAATGATCTCTCATGATTAACAGATAAACCTTATTTGATCAGTGTTTATTCACAAAAGATGTAGGAAACGTTATATTCTTTAAAGTGTACATGTATTCAAGAATTCAAAGAACTTAATTAGCTGTCAGTACAAAACAAATTATGGCTGATTTATTAAAGTAATTATTAAAGGGCAACTATTATGCTTGTCCCTTTGTCATATGTCACTATTGGATGTGGCCAAAATGTGGACGTATGAGTGCCTATGAGACAAAAGCTCAGGCTTAGGACTTCTGTAAATGCAATGTACTGTATGAGGAAATCTTTAGCAACCAAAGCCCCACACACTAGCTGTTCAAATTTTTACAAGGGGCAGAATAAAGTTTGCTCAAAGGGAAAGAAAATGTCTTCTTTCAGACAGTGGGTGGGCTGAAAGACTGCACCAAGTTCCACTATAGGATAAAGAAGGATTATTTGAATTGTGAGTCATGCATTAGAGCCAAGGAATATGAATATTGATCTGGAAAAAAAGCATGATACACTATATGGACAAAAGTATACCTCTTAATCTTAATCACAGGTGTATAAAATCAAGCACCTAACCACCTCAGTCTGCCTTTACAAACATTTGTTCTGAAGAGCTCACTAAATCTAAATGTGGTTCTGTAATAGGATGTCCTCTGGCCTTGACATCAGCACAAAAACTGCACCAGGATCTTCGTGGGTTTAGCTGAAATTTTCACCGATTACTTTGCCTTTAGCTTAGTTCCACAATTTGCTTCCCCAAACCCAGAACTTCTCTGACGCATGGAAACAAACAATATTACTGAACAAATACAGACGTTAGCATAATTTCAATATACCTAAATAAGTACAGTGAAATTATACTTTTACATGGAACTCACTTAACCTGTTGAACAGTTCATCAAAATGGCCAGTTTGAGTAGCTTGGATCAGAAATCTCAAACAAATTCAAAATGTTTAAGTTAGTAAAAAGAAAAATAAAATAAAAGGGGGGGGGGGGGGTAGAGTTCACTTTCAAGTTAGGGTTAGCAGCCCTTCATTATCTGAGTAATCAGGATTAAAAATACAAACTACCTGTTTACAGTAACCAAAATGACAAAAGGACTCAAAAGTTGAAAATGGAAAATGAACTGTTGACTGATGTGTCATGAAAGCATCAATCTCAGCTTCTCCCTTGTGCTGGTTTTGTGACTCGAACAGTGTCATGTTGCTTTCTCCTTTGCTCCAAAATCATAATTCTTGCTGCCGCCAGAGGTCCTTGTGACCACAATATGACATTTTTGACCATTTGTGGGTTTTTTCTTGCGAGGACAGTCCCTTCAGCTTGACTATCTGAGTGAACTTTCAGAATGAAGTGCAAAGCTGACTTATAGGAGGAAAAAAATAAAATAACTGCCACTGAGTCCCTTCCTCTCCCTGGATATCAATATTGCAAGCCTGTGGGCTAGCGTATGCATGTCACCACCAGCGATGCCTGGCAACAATGCCTTCAGGATCTCCTGCATTATTCAGAGGGCCCAACAAGCACTAAGGCTCTGCCATTATCTATTTAAATCTGAGCATAGGCATGTCCCACTGAAAGCATGTACTTGTACTGCCACCTGCCCGCTTACGAGACACAGAGAGGGGCGTGGACAGGAGGGAAGGGACTGCTCCATGTAAAAATGTAGGAAAACAGGGGGGAGGGAAAGTAATAGGGTGGCGTAAACATTGTTGGGATGAGTGTGTGTGTGGGGGGGGGGGGGGGCAAAGAGGTAGCGATAGAGGTCACAAGGAGATGAGGATGGAGGGAGAGGAGAAATTAAGCATGACAGCTAGTAACCAGGGAGGTTAGAAAAATGTAGCGAAATAAAAATAGGAGACAAAGTCGAGAAAATGAAGGCAGGGTAAGAAATGACAGAGGCCAATATTAAGAAGGCATTAGGGAAATAGGCAGAAGATGAGATGGGGGCAGGAGTGGAAGGAATGAAATGTTGAGAGGAAAGAAGACGAAGGAATGAGGAAGGAAAGATGGAGCATGAAATCGTAAAGTGAAAATTAAGGTTAAAAAAAAAGACAGGAAACGTGGAGGATAAGACTGAAAGCAGTAAAGGAGCCAGAAAAGAAGAGGCAAGAAAATGAAGGAAGGAATGAATGTTATGAGTGTAAGAACTAAAAATGAGAAGAGAGGAAACACCCAAGAGAAATTAAAAAAAAATGTGCACCTTGAAAAGAGAACAGGGGGTAAATGAAATGAATAGCCACCATAATGCAGCATTTAAAGACTACTCCTCTCTATCATTTGATCTCCCTCTCCCTCCCACTTTGCCCCCCTCCTCTCTCACCCATTCATCAAATGACTGCCACCCCTTCATCCTGCGTCATCTGCACCATTGCTCATCCACTCCATTAGGATATCAACCTATCCCCCACCCACCATCCCCTTCTCCATTGTGGGATCATCTTAAGGGCAAAGCCAGGCCTGCACCATAGAAAACATCCAGTGGAACAAGTCATTTAATCTAGCATCAAGTCTTCTAGTGTCATTTCCATTTCCTTGCCACTGGGGAGAGATAATTTCACATCCAATCAATCAACTTGTTTCAAGGATTTTCTATGAAGCAAGCTACATGCTCTGGAGTGAGTGATCTGTCTTATTCGGCCTTTTTTCATGACATCAGTACCAATTTCCTTGCTTTTGAGTTTTACCAATAGAGAAATAAACAAAAAAAAACAAAAACGGTAAATTGAAAGGAACTGATTAATAAAGAGTGTTTACCTGCAGTAACATAAGCTGGAAACATTAGCATGCAAGCTTTCTCAGGTACAACACGCTAACATCATACATTATTTGGTGGAGTAAAACGAAGCAGTGGACATTCTACATTTTGTGACTTTAATGTTCATTTTATGAGAGCCAGTCCTGAATGCTTTTGTTTATGAGATTGTATCTCATCTCTCTTTTTTTTTTTTTTTGGGCAATACCCTAATAGGGCGGCTGTTTTTTTTTTTTTTTTTTGCCGTGTCTTCCCATGAACTGGTGCAGATGCTGGTCTTCCTTCCTAGGATATATAGCCTTTACTTCAGCCGTCATACTCGGCATACAGCATCAACGAAACTCAATGGGGAGCATTAAAAAAAAAAGTAAACGGGAAACACACACATTACATAATGTCGAGCAGAATTGTGCAGCATGTGAGTAATGGTGCATTGATCTATCAATTTAATACAGAAAAAAAAAACATTTACATGTCCTCTTGGGATTGATATGCTTGTGCTTATTAGAACAACAGCTACACACTGGTTTTTCTACTAATCAATGGCACAAATTCAATAAAGATGAGTAATTTCTGTCTTGATGAATAAGAGCCATGTTGTAACATTTTCACGGTAACAATGGTCCCTATCAATGCAATCATGCAGACAAAGAGTTTGTTTTTCACAACTGGGTGCAAACTGCCTCTGTTATTCCTCTGCCACACGACTGTCATGGGGTGCACCTTACAGAACGTTTCCCCCTTGACAATTACTATATCATAAAAAATAAAATAAAATAAAAAAAGTTGCAGCGAAAACAAACATCTTCTAGGCAGTGTATCTTAAGCAAATGACTTGTCAGGGGCATGTCGGATTATTTCCATTGCGGTTTTCTTGTTTTTCAACTTCACTGGAGAACTAGCATTGCCAGATTACACCAACAATGGTCTAAGCAAAAGATGATCCAACAGGAAGGTAAAAAGGATGAAATTATAAACTTTATAGGAAACTGCCTCCTCTCTTCTCAGTCCTTGTGACTGTGACCCAGAATTCGGTCTCAAAGCGCCATCTTGAAGGGCGTCTCAAACGCATCATCAGGAGTGAGTAAAGAGAAATGAGCAACTCTATATGAACAAAAAGTATTGGTTCACACCTCTTAATTTTTTGAATTCAGGTATTTTTAGTCCCATTGACACAGGTGTTTAAAATCAAGGACCTAGCCATGCAGTCTGCCTTTACAAACACTTGTGAAAGAATGAGAGCTCTAAAGAGCTCACTGAATTTGAGCGTGGTACCCTAACAAGATGCCACCTTTGCAACAAGTCAGTTCATGGAATTTCTTCCCTCCTAGATATTTGACAATCAGCTGTAAGCAGTATTACTGCAAAGTGGAAGTATTTAGAAACCACAGCAACTCAGCCATGAAGTGCCAGACCAAGTAAAGTTACAGAGCGGGGTTACCAAGTGCTGTGGTCCAGTGTTAACTTCGTTGACGAAATATTTTCATCAGTGTTTTTATCAACGACCCTTTTTTCATGACAAAAACGAGACGATAACTAAATAAAAACTAGCTAAAAGGATAAAAACAATGACGAAATTAATTGACACTTTCGTCAACGAATGAAAACGAGATGCAAATGCTTGGCGGGGACAACATCCAATCAGAACTTATTTAATTTTGTGACAGGGCAGGACAAGTTAGGAAAACATTTGCGCACAGTTGCACAAATTTGCTCTAAACCCAGGAAGGACAAACTAAATTATGTGTAAACCATGTGGGGCGACTGTCTCGGGTAAAAACATGACAAATCTTAAATGACATCTGCAAACCAGTCACCCAGATCTTCATGCAAAGGTAAGCATTTTAATATCATGCAGGGTAAAGTGTTTTTTCCCAGTTTAGCGTTTGTGTTTAGAGAAAATCTACACACCGCGGTGGATTAGCCTTTCCTAATCTTAGTCCTGAACACTGCCCTGTACCTTTCTGAGCGTGTCCTGCTGTAAAACATTATCTCAGTAAGGTGGTGTTAATGATCAGGTGTGTGTGAAGCAGGTGAAACGCTAATGTTAATATTATTAATGATATTCCATAACTTTTAATAAACGTTTCATTTTGTGTAAGTGTGTATAATGACTAATTCAAGGGAACTGAAGAAAAAGCAATTACATTTTACACCCTTTATATTTTAGTCGATTAAATTGACTGTAGATTTAGTCGACTATATTCTTACGATAATTTCGTCGACTAAAACTAGACTAAAACTAAAACTATTCAGATGACTAAATTATGACTAAAACTAAATTACATTTTCGTCAAAGGACTACGACTAAAGCTAAATCACAGTTTGCTGTCAAAATTAACACTGCTGAGGTCCATAGTGCATAAAAGTTGCCAATGCTTTGTTGACTCCAGAACTCCAAACCTTCTCTCACATTAACATCGGTACGAAAACTGTGCACCAGGAGCTTCGCAGCATGGGCTTCTATGACCAAGCAGCTCCTGTAGGTGTAGCAGGCCTAGTGTATGAACGAGGACAGGTGGCTTGTTTGCAGAGGTATTTTTACCCTTAACATATAAAAGAGGCACGACATACAACTGAACATACACAGTTGGAAGAAGACTACAGATGTGTGTTCGTGAGTTAATTATTTTCTGTCCTTCAAGGTTTGTGAGTGTGTGTGATTTAAAAAAAAAAAAGGTATGATATATTGTCCCCCTGTCACACTGCGGCAACTAGTGAATTTAATTAAAAGTAGCTCAAAATATAAAAGTTGCTATGAACACTGACTTTATAATAAAACACGGTAGACCTTAACAAAACAACTGACAAATGATGCAACTGTGCCAAACATCATATGTCATTGGCACAGCTTTAAAATGATGCTCTGAAGTGAGGATGACTTGTGTTGTTAAATGCTTCTCTCTTCTCAGCTCACATCTCTGGAGGAAGGGACTAAGAGGAGAGGAGGCAAGGTAAGGAATCAATCTGAGAAATCAGGGAACAGGAACTTTGAGGCAGTGAGTGTTTAATGAAATCCCCCTCGCTTTAGATCTGTTATTTAAATGCAGTGTCAAATTAACAATGTTATTTGGCATAACTGTTCATTGTTTTATTCAGCCCACTGCTGTATTTTACAATCTCTTCCAAATGAGTTAATGACAACTTATTTATTTACTTTTCATTACCATCACCATTATTGCACTTACTGTGATTAGAAGAACATTCTTATTTGTGGAGTCCTATTCCTATTCTTATTCCTATTCCCACATTATTATTTGCCTCCATCTTACCTCCTCTGTCACACCAACCCCCTTCATGTCCTCCTTTTTACGTCCATCAATCTTCTCTGTGGCCTTCTTCTTTTCCTCCTGCCTGGCAGCTCCATATTCAATATCTTTGTCCAATATATCCACTATCCCTTCTCTGCACATTTCCAAATCATCTCAGCCTTGCCTGCCTGACTTTGTCTCCAAACTGCTCAACCTGAGCTGTGCCTGTGATTTACTCATTTCTAATCTTGTCCCTCCGATGAAAATCACAACATCTTCAGCTCTGCCTCCTGTCTTTTTGTTAGTGCCACCATCTCCAAACCATACATCCTGGCAGATCTTACTACCACACCACTTCTCTGACACTTCTGGCTTCCTCGTGTAGTACCACAGTTCCTCTACAAAGACACAGGATCGGCTCCTTCTGAACTTCTCTATAATTTTCTATCAACACTCTCAAAGCAAACAGCCCATCTGTGCCCTTTCTTGGCATGAAGCTGTACTGCTGCTCAATTTCTTCTTAAGCAAGCTTCAACAACTCTTTTCCATATCTTTATGGTATGTCTCATCAGCTTTATCCCTCTGGAGTTGCTACAGGTCTGCAGATCAGCCTTGCTCTTTAAAACTGGTATCAGTACACTTCTTCACCATCATTCAGGCATTTGTTTCCACAGGTATGTCTGGACCAACCACCTTTCCACTCTTCATCTTCTTCATAACTGACCATGCTTTGTATATTCCAGTGGTGTGTCTTTTTTATATACCATGGGTGAGAAGAGATGTGCAAAGTATACACTTGAGCAACCCTGTTCATAGCTCCTCTGGAAAACCTCCTCCCTCCTGGCTCCTCTCTCATTGAAATGCACTGGAGGAATTGGGACATCCTTCAATACGCTGCACTGAGACTGATTTCTTGGTTATGGACAGGAGGACAGAAGAGGCAGAAGACAAGGTGGCAGAAAACAGAGAAATGAGAAGAGCCCACAGACAAGCAAACACATTAAACACAATGAAAAAGTCAACACTAAGAAACATGAAAAAATAATAACAGGAGCCAAATATAACCAAAACCATGAGCCCCCCATGTTCACGCACAAATCTGAGTTGTATTTTTGTTACTATATAACCTGTAAAACACTGTTTACCATATAATTAAGGGCCATAAATTATAGCCATCTGTAATAAAATTCAATCATAAATGAAGTCATGAGAGAAATCACACAGAATCACACATTCCTCGATTAATATGAGTGAACATATGCTAATATCTTTCCTCTCTAGATGCACTCGAACCACAGTCCTCGAATCAGCTTCTCCCATACTCTTTGATTTTAGTATGAAATGCTCAGTGATCATTCTGCTGCAGTTCTCAGTGCAGCCCATAATCCACTGCACCTCTTGCTCACTTATTCTGCCAGTCTGTGAGGAACGGCGAGGGCCAGCTGACACCCAGTGTTCACCCACCCTACACTCCCCCTCCAACCCCTACCCCCTGCAACACACTCATTAACAAACACTCAAGTAAACACTCAACGCAGATGACTGAAGGCAAACAGAAAACCCTGGCATACAAAGATACGCGGACGCAGAAAGGCCAACTGGCCTGGCTACCAATGGGCAATGGACTTGGGCTTGGGGCTTGCTAGGGTGGAAAGGGGAACAATTTCATGCCCAAATGCATCAGTCAAGAGTACACTGTGAACACGAACAAACATTTTTCCACCCAGATAGGTTACAGCAATTACCCTCGCCTCTTTAACCTTGCTGCTCGCCTGCAAGCTCTGTTGCTGGGTTCCATCCCTGACACGATTCAAATGCAGGGTTTGAGTGGAGGGGTCGGGTTGGTACGTTTCTTTTTATTACATCATTTTGAGCATAATGAGTGGTCTCTAGATCCACTGCAAGTGTGGACTGTATGATAAAATGATGCATTTGGCTTGAACCGTTGTCCCGCTGTAACAAACAGCGGGTGTGATTAAATGCTCATCATCTGGGGAGAAATGTGTCAAAACAAGGTCTGTCAAACACTCCAGTAAGAGTACCACATAGTGGGGGTGTAGTTACTATTAAAGGAAGAAGTGACTGATATGAGATAGCATCCCTGTGTGTGTGTGTGGCTCTTGTCCAACAAAATCTGGATTAACAATACACTGCCTTGTTATTTTATCACTGTTTGCTTCATCGCCAACACTGAGAGCCTGCCAGCAACATGAGGAGAAAGCCCTTTTGACACAAGAGTATGGATTTGCATTAAAATGACTACAACACATTTAGAAAATGTCATACTGGTATTAAACCCAATTGGAACAGCCTTAACCTCTGCATGATGGGTATAGGAATAATACAGGATATTGACCATACTAGTATTAATTATATTGCTTAATAACTTATGTGTGTTGATTGCACAAGTACAGCTAAAAAGCAATGTTCCTATTAAGGCCATGCTTTAATTTTAGAGGCAATAAAGTTAGCAACATTTAAATCGAGGTGGGTTATATTTCATGATTGCGCTCTCTGTATAGTGTATTTGTGCTTTCCCATTCCCATTTCCAATTCAATCAGCTGCCTGGGGCACAGCGCAATTATGCTCAGGCTAGAGTCAGCCTCTATGTTTTTGGTATTTTATCTCTTGTAATGTGCTATGTGGGAACATCATTTAACCCACCATAAAATGTATATTGTTAGAATTTACATATGTTAGTCAGGGAAAGCCCTGATTTCAAGAAAGCTGTTATCAGGGGCCCAAATAAGGTTTTTGGTGAGGATGCAAATTTGGTTACCTTGAGATGTAGCTAGATTCTTGAGAGATTAACAAGATCACAATCTATATCTTGCCAGCCTTCAGGTTTTTAAGAACATGCATACATAGTTAGCTATGGTGATTGTTTGCTAACTTTAAAAGCTCCTCAGATTGTGGCTAGTTGATATTCTTTGGGACTCTCGACATCCTACGGCTCATTGATCTGATTGGTTTAACTTAGCAAATGACAGCCACCATTTAGAGACAAAATTTTCTTGTAGTGATTGCTAACACCGTTTAAGCATGTTCAGCTAGCTACACTGACTAATGTGGTAATGTTTAACACTCCTTAGACAGAATTTCTAGGCGTAGCCATGTGGCAAAAGGCTTCTACCTTGGTAGCCTCAGAATCTCGTCTCTGCTCTTTGCGGATGATGCGGTCCTGTTGGCTTCATCAGGTGATGGCCTCCAGCTCGCTGGTCGATCTATGTTCCTACCCTCACCTATGGTCACAAGCTTTGGGTAGTGACCGAAAAAATAAGATCATGAATACAAGTGGCAGAAATGAGCTTCTTCTGAAGGGTGGCTGGCCTCTTCCTTAGAGATAGGGTGAGGAGTGTGGCCATTTGGGAGGGGCTCAGCGTAGAGCCGCTGCTCCTCTACATCGAGAGGAGCCAGTTGAGGTGGCTTGGGCATCTGGCTAGGATGCCTCCTGGGTGCCTCTTGGGTGAGGTGTTCCGGGCATGTCCTACCGGGAGGAGGCCCCAGGGTAGACCCAAGACATGCTGGAGAGATTATATCTCTTGGCTGGCCTGGAACGCCTTGGGGTCCCTCCGGATGAGCTGGTGGAGGTGGCTGGGGGGAGAGAAGCCTGGGCTTCTCTGCTTAGGCTGCTACCCCTGCAACCCAGCCCCAGATAAGCGGAAGAAAATGGATGGATGGATCTGGATCCTATGGATGTAAAGCTCTGGCGGGCCGAATGTGGCCTGCAGGCCGCCAGTTGACGTTCCATGGTCTAGAGTGTGGCGTTTTAATCTGAGCAAATAAAGAGTGAAAGCCGGTCCATGTCTTGGTGTTTTCTGCGTTCTGTAGTTTGTCAATCTGATTGGTTTGACTAACAGACGCTTTTATTGACAGATTTGCTTACAAAGACGGCTAACATCATTTAACGACATGCAAACCATCGCTTTCTAGATTAACTGCTTGCTAAGTGTCAGTGCTCCTCAGACTGCGAGTTATTCTTCCTATAATCAGTATATAAGATGGACAAAGCCACTGTGATGTCACCCAGTAGTTAATGGAATTTCATCATCAAGCCTCAAAATGAGTGTCTTTAAGGGACGAGGAGCGTTTTCCATGGATTTCCTAACAGCTTTGTGAAACCAGTGATGCCCCCATCTGCTGGTAATTAAAAAAGAATATAGGTTTAAGGCACTTGTGTGTTGCCTTCAATTTTCAGAGCTGACAGCTACCTCTATCTTTTATACCAT